>NW_027189300.1:192399-321252 GCF_040958095.1 Procambarus clarkii | reverse complement strand
AACTTTACTTTTATAACTAAAGTTGCACAATTATACCAACTCTATGGTGGCTGGGTGTAAGTGTGTGGCTGGTGTTTTGGAAGTCGCGAGTTCAAACGACCCAATGGGAATAATACTTTTTTTTTTTTTTTGCCATACAATCTTCCTAATACTATTATGTAGGTTTGTGTGTGTGTTTTTTTTTTCATTCTTTGGTTTTATAGATGACATACATATTGACTCCTTTTACCGGTCCTTAATTAGGCTCTGGGGAAGCAATGGTGGTGGTGTGGTGGTGGTGGTGGTGGTGCATTTAAAACTAACCAAAAATCACCAGTTCTGGACGCGTCAATATCATATCCGCTTAATGTGTCTACAACCTAATTACTTAAAACTACACTATTTAATTCATTCATATCATGTGCATATTGGTCATTATGCTCATACAACCGACATCAAAATTTATTTTCATTATTAGAATCATACATTTCATCAAGTAATACAGATACAAAGAGATTTTCTTTCTGAGAAGACCGTTAGTATTGGCTTGCAGGCAGGCAGCAGGCAGGCATTTGAGGGTTATTATTTCGCCTGTTGATTGGGGGAGGGTTGATGTGTTAGGGGGTTTTCGGTTAGATGTGGTGGTGGTGATTGGTGGTGGTTGGTGATTGGTGGTGATTGGTGGTGATTGGTGTGGTGGTGGTGGTGGTAGTATGGTGGGAGTTGGGGTGGGGGGGTGGGGGGGGGGGGGTGGGAGGGAAGGGGAGGGGGGAATGATGGTCTGTGGATTCCTTCTCCGTACCCTTTACATATAAGCAAAAATATGCCTTCTTGTGGGTATAGAAACATTAACACAAATTATATCAGTAACTGATATTGTAGCCTTTTAAACAGAAAAGATTTGTACATACAAATACTTTTTAATTATCATTTATTTGTGGAAATGGCATTTACGTCATTAAATTGATACCTCAGCATCAAGCTAGTGTCCTGCAGCAGTGGTCCAGTGGTAAAGTGTATATAAGTGATGCGTATTCTTGGAGTTGCGAGTTCAAACCCGGATTAAGCTATATATATATATATATATATATACAACATGTTTTGTTTTGGTTGTTGTTTTTGTATAAAGCCTCACACAATATCTATATTAAGCGAGTTTGTTTTAAACATGACATACATATTAATTCATTTTACCAGGCCTTATTCCACACAACTCCGTGAATTTCCCGTGGAGCCAGCCATTCAAACAAAAAACAAACGAAACAAAACAAAACAAAACAAAAAACATTATTGCCAACAGCATTTGGTGTTCCCAGGCGGTCACCCATCCAAGTACTAACCAAACCCAACGTTGCTTAACTTCGCTGATCGGACGAGACGGTGTTCTCAACGTGTGTGGCCGTTGGCATGAGACTGCCTACACATTGTGGCTAATAACCAACTCTTTTAAGTCATCGCGGCAGGATACGGACCTGCTTGTGGTGTCTTAATGGTAATTGTATCCTAACATATTTTTGTCTCCTTGGCATGGATATTTAACATCGTTTATTCAGTCTTGGGTTTATGTTCTTTCGCCATTTACAGACATTTTACATCTACCTACTTCCTCAGCCTGCCCTGCCAATTTCTAATGAATTTGTGGATTTTCTTTTGTAATACAAACATGTGTGTGCTCATCTGCTCTTCAGTTTTTATGATATTTGTCTCATCTGTCCTGCTTTATGATACTTTTACAAAGAACATGAACAAATGCTTCTATTTTAGAGAAGATATGGGATCCAGGTTTCGGAGCCGTAAAACCAACCGTCGTGATTGGTGGACGAGTTGCCAGGTTGCAGCTTCTGTACCGTGCCGGCACATAAATAGGTTCGGCTCAAGCGGCGGCAGCATCATTCCCCCGTGACTGTCTGAGCGTCTCTCATCACCTTGGTTGGTTCATCATCATCATGGTAGAAGCAAAGCCTACCAAGAAGGCTGCGGCTGCTGCTGCTGCTGTGGTGGCCACCACCAGGAAACCTCGCGTCCAGGTTGCTCACCCGAAAACTAGTCAAATGGTTCTAGCCGCGGTCGCAGCACTCAAAGACCGTAAGGGCTCGTCTCTACAAGCAATCAAGAAGTACGTTTGTTGCCAACAACAAAGTCGAGGCTGCCAAGATCGCCATTTACATCCGAAGATTTCTCAAGAAAGCAGTGGCTGACGGCATTCTTGTTCAGACCAAGGGAAGTGGAGCTAGTGGATCATTCAAGCTGGCCGTAGCAGAGAAGAGGGCCGTTCTAACTCCCAAGAAAGCCACCACAACCAAGAAACCATCTACAGCAGCAAAGAAGGCCGTGGTAACTCCCAAGAAAGCCGCCACAAGCAACAAACCACCTACAGCCTTGAAAAAGAAGCAGCAGCAGCAGCTTGTTGTTGGGAACAAAAAGCCCAAAATAAAGAGAGCTTCAAAATCTCCCAAACCACCCAAGGCAAAGAAAGCTGTCAAAAAACAACAAAGGCAAAATAAACGACGACATGCAAGCAGCATGAATACACATGACAATAAACATCCAGGCCTCCCCCCTCAGTGGAGGGGCCTCATATGATTCCAAAAAGAGTTTAGTTTTGTAGACAAATAAATCATTACTTTTGGGGTAGATTTACTCTGTATATATATATATATATATATATATATATATATATATATATATATATATATATATATATATATATATATATATATATATATATATATATATATATATCATATACATACATGGGTGAGGTGATATGGTACCAAAGTTTTGGGTAAGGTGATTGACATTTACACAAGATAAAACACGAACCAATGGGAATAAAAACATAAGAATGGAAGTAACTGCAGAAGGCCTATTGGCCCATAACACAAGCACTTCCTCTTGATGCTTCTATATTGGTTTTCAGAGTCTTGAAGCTATAATATATATATATATATTATATATATATATATATATATATATATATATATATATATATATATATATATATATATATATATATATATATATACACACAAAACTAAATAGTCTTGTTAGACAAATTGCCCCTATTAGAGGCAAGTTGACTAACAAGCCGAATGACTGGCAATTGTTTTGAATTTGAGTTAAATCTAACATAGAAATGTAATCAAACCTAACCTAACCTATGCTAACCCAAGCTAAGCTAACCTAACCTAACCTAAGCTAACCCAAGCTAAGCTAAGCTAACCTAACCTAACCTAACCTAACCTAACCTAAGCTAATCTAACCTAACCTAACCCAGCAATTCATGATCTTAATATAATACTGTTAATTGGATAAACCAATTTGGAAAGAAATGTTCGAAAATAACAAAATTAACTGTGCTTGTTAGGAAAATTGGGCCTTGCATACTTGTCCCAATAGTGTGGTTCTCGCTTTTAGGTACGACATAAACGTATACCTAAGTTGAGAGAGAAAAAGATTCTCACTCAAACATGCATATCGATTGCCAGTCCTGAATTCTGGGTAAATATTCGTGTCCTCCCTTTTCATTTACCATCATTTGGATACTATCAAAACAGCTCTGAGAAGGATAAAATGAATAAAACGGGTAGCTCCCTCATGTAAAAAGGAAGAGTTGGGAAAGATCTCTCTCTCTCTCTCTCTCCCCCTCACACCCCCCCCCCCCCCCACCAATGATCCTGCTCTGCTAGTATATAACGTAACAAACCTTCCCCCCCCCCCTCCCCAATCAGAGTCCCTTTAAGCATGCGAGGATAAAAAATAGATTTCATAAGACCCAATGTGCTAGCTGATATCAAAACAATTTATGTTATCGTCTATTAAGCCCTTCAGTAAAAAAGTATAGGGACCTAATTAGGTCCCGTTTTGAGGTGGTGGTGGGTGGAATCGATGGATTAGCCAAGCTCTTATCCGCCGAATCCGTAGAGGGTACGACCCTGGCGCTTCAGAGCGTACACCACGTCCATGGCAGTGACGGTCTTCCTCTTGGCGTGTTCCGTGTAGGTTACAGCATCACGGATGACGTTCTCGAGGAACACCTTCAGGACGCCACGGGTCTCTTCGTAGATGAGACCCGAAATACGCTTGACGCCGCCACGACGAGCTAAGCGACGAATAGCGGGCTTGGTGATGCCCTGGATGTTGTCACGTAGCACCTTACGATGACGCTTGGCGCCACCCTTTCCGAGTCCCTTGCCTCCCTTGCCGCGTCCAGTCATGGTGTTGTAGTTGTGTGAATCGAATTGATCGAATGCCCGCACGATTTCCCGACTATATCCCATCAAGCGGACGTACTAGTAGCATTGCAACTCCTGCCTGCCCTTACTTTACGCTTGTGGTCGAGTAGACACGGCTTTCTCACAACGCTTTCAAAACTGCAGTTGCCTACTCGTCTGTTTCACGTCCCTGTGAAATGACTTTTGCACAAATCCAAAAAATAGAGCAAAATCAGCGATAATAGTGATTGAGGTGAGCCGCCTGTTGGCTGCAGCCAGAGGAAGGAGGGGAGGGGCAACGGGGTGACGTAGGCGAGTCGAGCAGCCAATGGCGCTCGAGCAAGCGCCTCGAGACGGCGTATATAAGCAAAAATTTTTCGGCGCCGGCCATCACAAACCACAGTTGTTCACCATGGCTCGCACCAAGCAGACTGCTCGCAAGTCCACGGGAGGCAAGGCTCCTCGTAAGCAGCTGGCCACCAAGGCAGCACGCAAGTCTGCTCCTGCCACAGGGGGTGTGAAGAAGCCTCACCGTTACAGGCCCGGAACGGTCGCCCTGCGTGAGATCCGTCGTTACCAGAAGAGCACCGAGTTGCTCATCAGGAAACTTCCCTTCCAGCGTCTGGTGCGCGAGATTGCCCAGGACTTCAAGACCGATCTTCGCTTCCAGTCGTCTGCCGTCATGGCTTTACAGGAGGCATCCGAGGCTTACCTGGTCGGTCTCTTCGAGGACACTAACCTCTGTGCCATCCACGCCAAGCGTGTCACCATCATGCCAAAGGACATTCAGCTTGCTCGCCGTATCCGTGGAGAGCGTGCATAAGCTAAATCGACCACCCTAGTATACACCAAACTCGGCCCTTCTCAGGGCCAAAATATCCTTCTAAGGAGATTTCAGACATTCCTAGCATCAGTCATATGAATTAACCTTCATCTACACATATAATAAATAAATAAATAAATAAACAAATACACTAATTTAGGTGTCATACATACACGTGATATCAATAAATCAAGTCATTTGTAGTACAACCTGTTCTCTTACAAACAAAACGCCGTCGCTTTTCGCTCTTATGCACTGTCAAGGATCACCCACCCCCCCCCCCCCCAAAATAAAAATTGTCATACTGTACTAGAAATAAAAGCAGCTTGTATAAGTGACATACTGTCCAGTCCTGTTTTATTCTGTTTTCGGTCCTCTGGCTTAATCTGTTAAGTTAGGAGATGACATTTTAAATTAACCGTTTTCTTGACATTTTCAAACCTAAGAGGGTGGCCTGCATAGTAATCCTAATGTGGAACATAACAATGAATCTCTAATCTCTAGAAAAAAGATACCGAGTGCTTATATGTGTTGAGAGAGAGAGAGAGAGAGAGAGAGAGAGAGAGAGAGAGAGAGAGAGAGAGAGAGAGAGAGAGAGAGAGAGAGAGAGAGAGAGAGAGACAGACAGACAGACAGACAGACAGACAGACAGACAGACAGACAGACAGACAGACAGACAGACAGACAGACAGACAGACAGACAGACAGACAGACAGACAGACAGACAGACAGAGACTGAGAGAGAGAAACACACACAGACAGTTTCATAAATATTCTCATTTTATAGCTATTTGCTTTCAGTGACAGAGGTTTTTGTTATAATAGTATTGGTGTCTAACACTCACAATCTCTTTAGAAATTAAAGTGTGGCTCCAATGGAGCCGAGTTTGTTGGTTTGAGGCCAAGCCACCACCACAGGGCAGTAAGTAAGCCGTTTACTTGGAGGAGGTGTACTTGGTGACGGCCTTAGTGCCCTCAGAGACGGCGTGCTTGGCCAGTTCTCCGGGCAACAGGAGCCTTACAGCCGTCTGGATCTCCCGACTGGTAATGGTGGAACGCTTGTTGTAGTGGGCCAGGCGAGAAGC
Organism: Procambarus clarkii; assembly: GCF_040958095.1. Classification (NCBI taxonomy): domain Eukaryota; kingdom Metazoa; phylum Arthropoda; class Malacostraca; order Decapoda; family Cambaridae; genus Procambarus; species Procambarus clarkii. The sequence continues at coordinate 315,151 of NW_027189300.1, read as the reverse complement.
CTCGGCGGCGATGCGCTCAAAGATGTCGTTCACGAACGAGTTCATGATCGACATGGCTTTGGAAGAGATACCAGTGTCGGGGTGGACCTGCTTCAGCACTTTGTAGATGTAGATGCTGTAGCTCTCCTTCCTCCTGCGCTTCTTTTTCTTATCGCCCTTGGCAATGGCCTTCTGGGCCTTTCCGGCCTTCTTGGCAGCCTTTCCAGATGCCTTGGGTGGCATGATGATGCTCGTGCTGGCTGGCGTTGCAGTACAATAATGAACTTTTGCGCGAGTCGAGCTTTCCTTTTATATCCCGCTCGCGACTCAGCTCAGAGCGGGTCGCGTGGCGGAGCGCGCTGATTGGTCAGTGGCGGACTCCCTTGATCCTGAGCGGGGTATATAACACGAAGCTCGATCTGCGGGCCGGCATTAAAACACCACAAACCCACAACAGCAGCAGCAATGTCAGGACGCGGCAAGGGAGGCAAAGTGAAGGGCAAGTCAAAGTCTCGCTCCAGCAGGGCCGGACTTCAGTTCCCCGTGGGCAGAATTCACCGTCTGCTGCGTAAGGGCAACTACGCCGAACGCGTCGGTGCTGGCGCTCCTGTCTACCTGGCAGCCGTCATGGAATACCTCGCTGCCGAAGTTCTCGAGCTCGCCGGTAACGCCGCACGTGACAACAAGAAGACCCGTATCATCCCACGTCACTTGCAGTTGGCCATCCGCAACGACGAAGAACTCAACAAACTTCTGTCTGGCGTAACCATTGCACAGGGAGGTGTTCTTCCAAACATTCAGGCAGTTCTTTTGCCAAAGAAGACAGAGAAGAAGTAAGCACTTCTGCCACCCACCGCGACAAATACCATAACCAGGCTCCATCCGGAGCCACACACACTTTAATAGAGAGATTCAAGTAGACAATCAACTTTCAAACATTAATAATAACATTTATATTGATTTCATTTGGAATGTGTACATAACAAACAAACAAAACAAAATTATAGGGGATATTCAGCATCACTTGGAATATTAACCAATCATATAAATCCAATATATATTTTATATTTTACTTTAAGCGAGGAATTCATATTCTATCCATTTTTAATCATACAAATGAACAAAAGCAATTCTTCACTAGACGTAATGAATGAATAAATGATCAAGGTTTTAATGTGTTTCATGAATATATATATATATATATATATATATATATATATATATATATATATATATATATATATATATATATATATATATATATATATATATTAATACTTGTGAACCAGAATATGTTTGAGCAGCAGCGATCGTGCCTGCCATTGGCCGAAGTGCAACAATTCAAATAATTTAAAGGGCCTGCTCGGGTATATAAGAGAGGCTGGGAGACTGGGGCCGGTGGTGGGTGATGGGTGATGAGTGATGGTGTGGTGTGGTGTGGTGTGGTGTGGTGTGGTGTTGTTAAGAGTTGATTTACGGCCAGCCAGCCAGCCAGCCAGCCAGCCAGCTGCAGCCAAGGCAGGGCAAGGCAAGGCAAGGCAAGGCAGGCAGGCAGGCAGGCAGGCAGGCAGGCAGGCAGGCAGGCAGGCAGGCAGGCAGCCAGGCAGCCAGGCAGCCAGACAGGCAGGCAGGCAGGCAGGCAGGCAGGCAGGCAGGCAGGCAGGCAGGCAGGCAGGCAGGCAGGCAGGCAGCCAGGCAGGCAGGCAGGCAGGCAGGCAGGCAGGCAGCAGGCAGCCAGGCAGGCAGGCAGGCAGGCAGGCAGGCAGCAGCCAGCCAGCCAGCCAGCCAGCCAGCCAGCCAGCCAGCCAGCCAGCCAGCCAGCCAGCCAGCCAGCCAGCCAGCCAGCCAGCCAGCCAGCAGCCAGCCAGCCAGCCAGCCAGCCAGCCACTCCCACTTTGTATTTATATGCATTCAATTTATATTCAAACATTATATATGTTAAGGGCCTTGTTTTAGTGTTTATTTTAAAAATGACAAACATCGAGTCATTTTACCAGTCCTTTAGCGTTAACGGTGATGCATTTTAAAACTGAACATAAATCGCCTTTTCTGGATATATCAAATATCGAATCCGCTTAATGTGCCTACAATTCAATCATTCAAAAAATACATAATTTACATCAAGCCTTTTCATAGAACAGACAATAAGATTTGTACATGCAAAATAAAAAAAAAAATCCTTTAAGTTATCAATACAATGTGAGAAAACTTTACTTTTATAACTAAAGTTGCACAATTATACCAACTCTATGGTGGCTGGGTTGTAAGGTGTGTGGCTGGTGTTTTGGAAGTCGCGAGTTCAAACGACCCAATGGGAATAATACTTTTTTTTTTTTGCCATACAATCTTCCTAATACTATTATGTAGGTTTGTGTGTGTGTTTTTTTTATTCATTCTTTGGTTTTATAGATGACATACATATTGACTCCTTTTACCGGTCCTTAATTAGGCTCTGGGGAAGCAATGGTGGTGGTGGTGGTGGTGGTGCATTTAAAACTAAACCAAAAATCACCAGTTCTGGACGCGTCAAATATCATATCCGCTTAATGTGTCTACAACCTAATTACTTAAAACTACACTATTTAATTCATTCATATCATGTGCATATTGGTCATTATGCTCATACAACCGACATCAAAATTTATTTTCATTATTAGAATCATACATTTCATCAAGTAATACAGATACAAAGAGATTTTCTTTCTGAGAAGACCGTTAGTATTGGCTTGCAGGCAGGCAGGCAGGCAGGCATTTGAGGGTTATTATTTCGCCTGTTGATTGGGGGGAGGGTTGATGTGTTAGGGGGTTTTCGGTTAGATGTGGTGGTGGTGATTGGTGGTGGTGGTGATTGGTGGTGATTGGTGGTGATTGGTGGTGGTGGTGGTGGTGGTAGTAGGTGGGAGTTGGGGGTGGGGGGGTGGGGGGGGGGGGGGGGGGGGGGAGGGAAGGGGAGGGGAATGATGGTCTGTGGATTCCTTCTCCGTACCCTTTACATATAAGCAAAAATATGCCTTCTTGTGGGTATAGAAACATTAACACAAATTATATCAGTAACTGATATTGTAGCCTTTTAAACAGAAAAGATTTGTACATACAAATACTTTTTAATTATCATTTATTTGTGGAAATGGCATTTACGTCATTAAATTGATACCTCAGCATCAAGCTAGTGTCCTGCAGCAGTGGTCCAGTGGTAAAGTGTATATAAGTGATGCGTATTCTTGGAGTTGCGAGTTCAAACCCGGATTAAGCTATATATATATATATATATATACAACATGTTTTGTTTTGGTTGTTTGTTTTTGTATAAAGCCTCACACAATATCTATATTAAGCGAGTTTGTTTTAAACATGACATACATATTAATTCATTTTACCAGGCCTTATTCCACACAACTCCGTGAATTTCCCGTGGAGCCAGCCATTCAAACAAAAACAAACGAAACAAAACAAAACAAAACAAAAAACATTATTGCCAACAGCATTTGGTGTTCCCAGGCGGTCACCCATCCAAGTACTAACCAAACCCAACGTTGCTTAACTTCGCTGATCGGACGAGAAGCGGTGTTCTCAACGTGGTGTGGCCGTTGGCATGAGACTGCCTACACATTGTGGCTAATAACCAACTCTTTTAAGTCATCGCGGCAGGATACGGACCTGCTTGTGGTGTCTTAATGGTAATTGTATCCTAACATATTTTTGTCTCCTTGGCATGGATATTTAACATCGTTTATTCAGTCTTGGGTTTATGTTCTTTCGCCATTTACAGACATTTTACATCTACCTACTTCCTCAGCCTGCCCTGCCAATTTCTAATGAATTTGTGGATTTTCTTTTGTAATACAAACATGTGTGTGCTCATCTGCTCTTCAGTTTTTATGATATTTGTCTCATCTGTCCTGCTTTATGATACTTTTACAAAGAACATGAACAAATGCTTCTATTTTAGAGAAGATATGGGATCCAGGTTTCGGAGCCGTAAAACCAACCGTCGTGATTGGTGGACGAGTTGCCAGGTTGCAGCTTCTGTACCGTGCCGGCACATAAATAGGTTCGGCTCAAGCGGCGGCAGCATCATTCCCCCGTGACTGTCTGAGCGTCTCTCATCACCTTGGTTGGTTCATCATCATCATGGTAGAAGCAAAGCCTACCAAGAAGGCTGCGGCTGCTGCTGCTGCTGTGGTGGCCACCACCAGGAAACCTCGCGTCCAGGTTGCTCACCCGAAAACTAGTCAAATGGTTCTAGCCGCGGTCGCAGCACTCAAAGACCGTAAGGGCTCGTCTCTACAAGCAATCAAGAAGTACGTTGTTGCCAACAACAAAGTCGAGGCTGCCAAGATCGCCATTTACATCCGAAGATTTCTCAAGAAAGCAGTGGCTGACGGCATTCTTGTTCAGACCAAGGGAAGTGGAGCTAGTGGATCATTCAAGCTGGCCGTAGCAGAGAAGAGGGCCGTTCTAACTCCCAAGAAAGCCACCACAACCAAGAAACCATCTACAGCAGCAAAGAAGGCCGTGGTAACTCCCAAGAAAGCCGCCACAAGCAACAAACCACCTACAGCCTTGAAAAAGAAGCAGCAGCAGCAGCTTGTTGTTGGGAACAAAAAGCCCAAAATAAAGAGAGCTTCAAAATCTCCCAAACCACCCAAGGCAAAGAAAGCTGTCAAAAAAACAACAAAGGCAAAATAAACGACGACATGCAAGCAGCATGAATACACATGACAATAAACATCCAGGCCTCCCCCCTCAGTGGAGGGGCCTCATATGATTCCAAAAAAGAGTTTAGTTTTGTAGACAAATAAATCATTACTTTTGGGGTAGATTTACTCTGTATATTATATATATATATATATATATATATATATATATATATATATATATATATATATATATATATATATATATATATATATATACATACATGGGTGAGGTGATATGGTACCAAAGTTTTGGGTAAGGTGATTGACATTTACACAAGATAAAACACGAACCAATGGGAATAAAAACATAAGAATGGAAGTAACTGCAGAAGGCCTATTGGCCCATAACACAAGCACTTCCTCTTGATGCTTCTATATTGGTTCAGAGTCTTGAAGCTATAATATATATATATATATATATATATATATATATATATATATATATATATATATATATATATATATATATATATATATATATATATATATATATATACACACAAAACTAAATAGTCTTGTTAGACAAATTGCCCCTATTAGAGGCAAGTTGACTAACAAGCCGAATGACTGGCAATTGTTTTGAATTTGAGTTAAATCTAACATAGAAATGTAATCAAACCTAACCTAACCTATGCTAACCCAAGCTAAGCTAACCTAACCTAACCTAAGCTAACCCAAGCTAAGCTAAGCTAACCTAACCTAACCTAACCTAACCTAACCTAAGCTAATCTAACCTAACCTAACCCAGCAATTCATGATCTTAATATAATACTGTTAATTGGATAAACCAATTTGGAAAGAAATGTTCGAAAATAACAAAATTAACTGTGCTTGTTAGGAAAATTGGGCCTTGCATACTTGTCCCAATAGTGTGGTTCTCGCTTTTAGGTACGACATAAACGTATACCTAAGTTGAGAGAGAAAAAGATTCTCACTCAAACATGCATATCGATTGCCAGTCCTGAATTCTGGGTAAATATTCGTGTCCTCCCTTTTCATTTACCATCATTTGGATACTATCAAAACAGCTCTGAGAAGGATAAAATGAATAAAACGGGTAGCTCCCTCATGTAAAAAGGAAGAGTTGGGAAAGATCTCTCTCTCTCTCTCTCTCCCCTCCCCCTCACACCCCCCCCCCCCCCACCAATGATCCTGCTCTGCTAGTATATAACGTAACAAACCTTCCCCCCCCCCCCTCCCCAATCAGAGTCCCTTTAAGCATGCGAGGATAAAAAATAGATTTCATAAGACCCAATGTGCTAGCTGATATCAAAACAATTTATGTTATCGTCTATTAAGCCCTTCAGTAAAAAAGTATAGGGACCTAATTAGGTCCCGTTTTGAGGTGGTGGTGGGTGGAATCGATGGATTAGCCAAGCTCTTATCCGCCGAATCCGTAGAGGGTACGACCCTGGCGCTTCAGAGCGTACACCACGTCCATGGCAGTGACGGTCTTCCTCTTGGCGTGTTCCGTGTAGGTTACAGCATCACGGATGACGTTCTCGAGGAACACCTTCAGGACGCCACGGGTCTCTTCGTAGATGAGACCCGAAATACGCTTGACGCCGCCACGACGAGCTAAGCGACGAATAGCGGGCTTGGTGATGCCCTGGATGTTGTCACGTAGCACCTTACGATGACGCTTGGCGCCACCCTTTCCGAGTCCCTTGCCTCCCTTGCCGCGTCCAGTCATGGTGTTGTAGTTGTGTGAATCGAATTGATCGAATGCCCGCACGATTTCCCGACTATATCCCATCAAGCGGACGTACTAGTAGCATTGCAACTCCTGCCTGCCCTTACTTTACGCTTGTGGTCGAGTAGACACGGCTTTCTCACAACGCTTTCAAAACTGCAGTTGCCTACTCGTCTGTTTCACGTCCCTGTGAAATGACTTTTGCACAAATCCAAAAAATAGAGCAAAATCAGCGATAATAGTGATTGAGGTGAGCCGCCTGTTGGCTGCAGCCAGAGGAAGGAGGGGAGGGGCAACGGGGTGACGTAGGCGAGTCGAGCAGCCAATGGCGCTCGAGCAAGCGCCTCGAGACGGCGTATATAAGCAAAAATTTTTCGGCGCCGGCCATCACAAACCACAGTTGTTCACCATGGCTCGCACCAAGCAGACTGCTCGCAAGTCCACGGGAGGCAAGGCTCCTCGTAAGCAGCTGGCCACCAAGGCAGCACGCAAGTCTGCTCCTGCCACAGGGGGTGTGAAGAAGCCTCACCGTTACAGGCCCGGAACGGTCGCCCTGCGTGAGATCCGTCGTTACCAGAAGAGCACCGAGTTGCTCATCAGGAAACTTCCCTTCCAGCGTCTGGTGCGCGAGATTGCCCAGGACTTCAAGACCGATCTTCGCTTCCAGTCGTCTGCCGTCATGGCTTTACAGGAGGCATCCGAGGCTTACCTGGTCGGTCTCTTCGAGGACACTAACCTCTGTGCCATCCACGCCAAGCGTGTCACCATCATGCCAAAGGACATTCAGCTTGCTCGCCGTATCCGTGGAGAGCGTGCATAAGCTAAATCGACCACCCTAGTATACACCAAACCTCGGCCCTTCTCAGGGCCAAAATATCCTTCTAAGGAGATTTCAGACATTCCTAGCATCAGTCATATGAATTAACCTTCATCTACACATATAATAAATAATAAATAAATAAACAAATACACTAATTTAGGTGTCATACATACACGTGATATCAATAAATCAAGTCATTTGTATACAACCTGTTCTCTTACAAACAAAACGCCGTCGCTTTCGCTCTTATGCACTGTCAAGGATCACCCACCCCCCCCCCCCAAAATAAAAATTGTCATACTGTACTAGAAATAAAGCAGCTTGTATAAGTGACATACTGTCCAGTCCTGTTTTATTCTGTTTTCGGTCCTCTGGCTTAATCTGTTAAGTTAGGGAGATGACATTTTAAATTAACCGTTTTCTTGACATTTTCAAACCTAAGAGGGTGGCCTGCATAGTAATCCTAATGTGGAACATAACAATGAATCTCTAATCTCTAGAAAAAAGATACCGAGTGCTTATATTGTTGAGAGAGAGAGAGAGAGAGAGAGAGAGAGAGAGAGAGAGAGAGAGAGAGAGAGAGAGAGAGAGAGAGAGAGAGAGAGAGAGAGAGAGAGACAGACAGACAGACAGACAGACAGACAGACAGACAGACAGACAGACAGACAGACAGACAAGACAGACAGACAGACAGACAGACAGACAGACAGACAGACAGACAGACAGACTGAGAGAGAGAAACACACACAGACAGTTTCATAAATATTCTCATTTTATAGCTATTTGCTTTCAGTGACAGAGGTTTTTGTTATAATAGTATTGGTGTCTAACACTCACAATCTCTTTAGAAATTAAAGTGTGGCTCCAATGGAGCCGAGTTTGTTGGTTTGAGGCCAAGCCACCACCACAGGGCAGTAAGTAAGCCGTTTACTTGGAGGAGGTGTACTTGGTGACGGCCTTAGTGCCCTCAGAGACGGCGTGCTTGGCCAAGTTCTCCGGGCAACAGGAGCCTTACAGCCGTCTGGATCTCCCGACTGGTAATGGTGGAACGCTTGTTGTAGTGGGCCAGGCGAGAAGCCTCGGCGGCGATGCGCTCAAAGATGTCGTTCACGAACGAGTTCATGATCGACATGGCTTTGGAAGAGATACCAGTGTCGGGGTGGACCTGCTTCAGCACTTTGTAGATGTAGATGCTGTAGCTCTCCTTCCTCCTGCGCTTCTTTTTCTTATCGCCCTTGGCAATGGCCTTCTGGGCCTTTCCGGCCTTCTTGGCAGCCTTTCCAGATGCCTTGGGTGGCATGATGATGCTCGTGCTGGCTGGCGTTGCAGTACAATAATGAACTTTTGCGCGAGTCGAGCTTTCCTTTTATATCCCGCTCGCGACTCAGCTCAGAGCGGGTCGCGTGGCGGAGCGCGCTGATTGGTCAGTGGCGGACTCCCTTGATCCTGAGCGGGGTATATACACGAAGCTCGATCTGCGGGCCGGCATTAAAACACCACAAACCCACAACAGCAGCAGCAATGTCAGGACGCGCAAGGGAGGCAAAGTGAAGGGCAAGTCAAAGTCTCGCTCCAGCAGGGCCGGACTTCAGTTCCCCGTGGGCAGAATTCACCGTCTGCTGCGTAAGGGCAACTACGCCGAACGCGTCGGTGCTGGCGCTCCTGTCTACCTGGCAGCCGTCATGGAATACCTCGCTGCCGAAGTTCTCGAGCTCGCCGGTAACGCCGCACGTGACAACAAGAAGACCCGTATCATCCCACGTCACTTGCAGTTGGCCATCCGCAACGACGAAGAACTCAACAAACTTCTGTCTGGCGTAACCATTGCACAGGGAGGTGTTCTTCCAAACATTCAGGCAGTTCTTTTGCCAAAGAAGACAGAGAAGAAGTAAGCACTTCTGCCACCCACCGCGACAAATACCATAACCAGGCTCCATCCGGAGCCACACACACTTTAATAGAGAGATTCAAGTAGACAATCAACTTTCAAACATTAATAATAACATTTATATTGATTTCATTTGGAATGTGTACATAACAAACAAACAAAACAAAATTATAGGGGATATTCAGCATCACTTGGAATATTAACCAATCATATAAATCCAATATATATTTTATATTTTACTTTAAGCGAGGAATTCATATTCTATCCATTTTTAATCATACAAATGAACAAAAGCAATTCTTCACTAGACGTAATGAATGAATAAATGATCAAGGTTTTAATGTGTTTCATGAATATATATATATATATATATATATATATATATATATATATATATATATATATATATATATATATATATATATATATATATATATATATATATATATATATATATATATATATATATATATATATTAATACTTGTGAACCAGAATATGTTTGAGCAGCAGCGATCGTGCCTGCCATTGGCCGAAGTGCAACAATTCAAATAATTTAAAGGGCCTGCTCGGGTATATAAGAGAGGCTGGGAGACTGGGGCCGGTGGTGGGTGATGGGTGATGAGTGATGGTGTGGTGTGGTGTGGTGTGGTGTGGTGTGGTGTTGTTAAGAGTTGATTTACGGCCAGCCAGCCAGCCAGCCAGCCAGCCAGCTGCAGCCAAGGCAGGGCAAGGCAAGGCAAGGCAAGGCAAGGCAAGGCAGGCAGGCAGGCAGGCAGGCAGGCAGGCAGGCAGGCAGGCAGGCAGGCAGGCAGCCAGGCAGCCAGGCAGCCAGACAGGGCAGGCAGGCAGGCAGGCAGGCAGGCAGGCAGGCAGGCAGGCAGGCAGGCAGGCAGCCAGGCAGCCAGGCAGCCAGGCAGGCAGGCAGGCAGGCAGGCAGCCAGCCAGCCAGCCAGCCAGCCAGCCAGCCAGCCAGCCAGCCAGCCAGCCAGCCAGCCAGCCAGCCAGCCAGCCAGCCAGCCAGCCAGCCAGCCAGCCAGCCAGCCAGCCAGCCAGCCAGCCAGCCAGCCAGCCAGCCAGCCAGCCAGCCAGCCAGCCAGCCAGCCAGCCAGCCAGCCAGCCAGCCAGCCAGCCAGCCAGCCAGCCAGCCAGCCAGCCAGCCAGCCAGCCAGCCAGCCAGCCAGCCAGCCAGCCAGCCACTCCCACTTTGTATTTATATGCATTCAATTTATATTCAAACATTATATATGTTAAGGGCCTTGTTTTAGTGTTTATTTTAAAAATGACAAACATCGAGTCATTTTAACCAGTCCTTTAGCGTTAACGGTGATGCATTTTAAACTGAACATAAATCGCCTTTTCTGGATATATCAATATCGAATCCGCTTAATGTGCCTACAATTCAATCATTCAAAAAATACATAATTTACATCAAGCCTTTTCATAGAACAGACAATAAGATTTGTACATGCAAAATAAAAAAAAAAATCCTTTAAGTTATCAATACAATGTGAGAAAACTTTACTTTTATAACTAAAGTTGCACAATTATACCAACTCTATGGTGGCTGGGTTGTAAGGTGTGTGGCTGGTGTTTTGGAAGTCGCGAGTTCAAACGACCCAATGGGAATAATACTTTTTTTTTTTGCCATACAATCTTCCTAATACTATTATGTAGGTTTGTGTGTGTGTTTTTTTTATTCATTCTTTGGTTTTATAGATGACATACATATTGACTCCTTTTACCGGTCCTTAATTAGGCTCTGGGGAAGCAATGGTGGTGGTGGTGGTGGTGGTGGTGGTGCATTTAAAACTAAACCAAAAATCACCAGTTCTGGACGCGTCAAATATCATATCCGCTTAATGTGTCTACAACCTAATTACTTAAAACTACACTATTTAATTCATTCATATCATGTGCATATTGGTCATTATGCTCATACAACCGACATCAAAATTTATTTTCATTATTAGAATCATACATTTCATCAAGTAATACAGATACAAAGAGATTTTCTTTCTGAGAAGACCGTTAGTATTGGCTTGCAGGCAGGCAGGCAGGCAGGCAGGCAGGCATTTGAGGGTTATTATTTCGCCTGTTGATTGGGGGGAGGGTTGATGTGTTAGGGGGTTTTCGGTTAGATGTGGTGGTGGTGATTGGTGGTGGTGGTGATTGGTGGTGATTGGTGGTGATTGGTGGTGGTGGTGGTGGTGGTAGTAGGTGGGAGTTGGGGGTGGGGGGGGTGGGGAGGGAAGGGGAGGGGAATGATGGTCTGTGGATTCCTTCTCCGTACCCTTTACATATAAGCAAAAATATGCCTTCTTGTGGGTATAGAAACATTAACACAAATTATATCAGTAACTGATATTGTAGCCTTTTAAACAGAAAAGATTTGTACATACAAATACTTTTTAATTATCATTTATTTGTGGAAATGGCATTTACGTCATTAAATTGATACCTCAGCATCAAGCTAGTGTCCTGCAGCAGTGGTCCAGTGGTAAAGTGTATATAAGTGATGCGTATTCTTGGAGTTGCGAGTTCAAACCCGGATTAAGCTATATATATATATATATATATATATATACAACATGTTTTGTTTTGGTTGTTTGTTTTTGTATAAAGCCTCACACAATATCTATATTAAGCGAGTTTGTTTTAAACATGACATACATATTAATTCATTTTACCAGGCCTTATTCCACACAACTCCGTGAATTTCCCGTGGAGCCAGCCATTCAAACAAAAACAAACGAAACAAAACAAAACAAAACAAAAAACATTATTGCCAACAGCATTTGGTGTTCCCAGGCGGTCACCCATCCAAGTACTAACCAAACCCAACGTTGCTTAACTTCGCTGATCGGACGAGAAGCGGTGTTCTCAACGTGGTGTGGCCGTTGGCATGAGACTGCCTACACATTGTGGCTAATAACCAACTCTTTTAAGTCATCGCGGCAGGATACGGACCTGCTTGTGGTGTCTTAATGGTAATTGTATCCTAACATATTTTTGTCTCCTTGGCATGGATATTTAACATCGTTTATTCAGTCTTGGGTTTATGTTCTTTCGCCATTTACAGACATTTTACATCTACCTACTTCCTCAGCCTGCCCTGCCAATTTCTAATGAATTTGTGGATTTTCTTTTGTAATACAAACATGTGTGTGCTCATCTGCTCTTCAGTTTTTATGATATTTGTCTCATCTGTCCTGCTTTATGATACTTTTACAAAGAACATGAACAAATGCTTCTATTTTAGAGAAGATATGGGATCCAGGTTTCGGAGCCGTAAAACCAACCGTCGTGATTGGTGGACGAGTTGCCAGGTTGCAGCTTCTGTACCGTGCCGGCACATAAATAGGTTCGGCTCAAGCGGCGGCAGCATCATTCCCCCGTGACTGTCTGAGCGTCTCTCATCACCTTGGTTGGTTCATCATCATCATGGTAGAAGCAAAGCCTACCAAGAAGGCTGCGGCTGCTGCTGCTGCTGTGGTGGCCACCACCAGGAAACCTCGCGTCCAGGTTGCTCACCCGAAAACTAGTCAAATGGTTCTAGCCGCGGTCGCAGCACTCAAAGACCGTAAGGGCTCGTCTCTACAAGCAATCAAGAAGTACGTTGTTGCCAACAACAAAGTCGAGGCTGCCAAGATCGCCATTTACATCCGAAGATTTCTCAAGAAAGCAGTGGCTGACGGCATTCTTGTTCAGACCAAGGGAAGTGGAGCTAGTGGATCATTCAAGCTGGCCGTAGCAGAGAAGAGGGCCGTTCTAACTCCCAAGAAAGCCACCACAACCAAGAAACCATCTACAGCAGCAAAGAAGGCCGTGGTAACTCCCAAGAAAGCCGCCACAAGCAACAAACCACCTACAGCCTTGAAAAAGAAGCAGCAGCAGCAGCTTGTTGTTGGGAACAAAAAGCCCAAAATAAAGAGAGCTTCAAAATCTCCCAAACCACCCAAGGCAAAGAAAGCTGTCAAAAAAACAACAAAGGCAAAATAAACGACGACATGCAAGCAGCATGAATACACATGACAATAAACATCCAGGCCTCCCCCCCTCAGTGGAGGGGCCTCATATGATTCCAAAAAAGAGTTTAGTTTTGTAGACAAATAAATCATTACTTTTGGGGTAGATTTACTCTGTATATTATATATATATATATATATATATATATATATATATATATATATATATATATATATATATATATATATATATATATATATATATATATATACATACATACATGGGTGAGGTGATATGGTACCAAAGTTTTGGGTAAGGTGATTGACATTTACACAAGATAAAACACGAACCAATGGGAATAAAAACATAAGAATGGAAGTAACTGCAGAAGGCCTATTGGCCCATAACACAAGCACTTCCTCTTGATGCTTCTATATTGGTTCAGAGTCTTGAAGCTATAATAATATATATATATATATATATATATATATATATATATATATATATATATATATATATATATATATATATATATATATATATATATATATATATATATACACACAAAACTAAATAGTCTTGTTAGACAAATTGCCCCTATTAGAGGCAAGTTGACTAACAAGCCGAATGACTGGCAATTGTTTTGAATTTGAGTTAAATCTAACATAGAAATGTAATCAAACCTAACCTAACCTATGCTAACCCAAGCTAAGCTAACCTAACCTAACCTAAGCTAACCCAAGCTAAGCTAAGCTAACCTAACCTAACCTAACCTAACCTAACCTAAGCTAATCTAACCTAACCTAACCCAGCAATTCATGATCTTAATATAATACTGTTAATTGGATAAACCAATTTGGAAAGAAATGTTCGAAAATAACAAAATTAACTGTGCTTGTTAGGAAAATTGGGCCTTGCATACTTGTCCCAATAGTGTGGTTCTCGCTTTTAGGTACGACATAAACGTATACCTAAGTTGAGAGAGAAAAAGATTCTCACTCAAACATGCATATCGATTGCCAGTCCTGAATTCTGGGTAAATATTCGTGTCCTCCCTTTTCATTTACCATCATTTGGATACTATCAAAACAGCTCTGAGAAGGATAAAATGAATAAAACGGGTAGCTCCCTCATGTAAAAAGGAAGAGTTGGGAAAGATCTCTCTCTCTCTCTCTCTCCCCCTCACACCCCCCCCCCCCCCACCAATGATCCTGCTCTGCTAGTATATAACGTAACAAACCTTCCCCCCCCCCTCCCCAATCAGAGTCCCTTTAAGCATGCGAGGATAAAAAATAGATTTCATAAAACCCAATGTGCTAGCTGATATCAAAACAATTTATGTTATCGTCTATTAAGCCCTTCAGTAAAAAAGTATAGGGACCTAATTAGGTCCCGTTTTGAGGTGGTGGTGGGTGGAATCGATGGATTAGCCAAGCTCTTATCCGCCGAATCCGTAGAGGGTACGACCCTGGCGCTTCAGAGCGTACACCACGTCCATGGCAGTGACGGTCTTCCTCTTGGCGTGTTCCGTGTAGGTTACAGCATCACGGATGACGTTCTCGAGGAACACCTTCAGGACGCCACGGGTCTCTTCGTAGATGAGACCCGAAATACGCTTGACGCCGCCACGACGAGCTAAGCGACGAATAGCGGGCTTGGTGATGCCCTGGATGTTGTCACGTAGCACCTTACGATGACGCTTGGCGCCACCCTTTCCGAGTCCCTTGCCTCCCTTGCCGCGTCCAGTCATGGTGTTGTAGTTGTGTGAATCGAATTGATCGAATGCCCGCACGATTTCCCGACTATATCCCATCAAGCGGACGTACTAGTAGCATTGCAACTCCTGCCTGCCCTTACTTTACGCTTGTGGTCGAGTAGACACGGCTTTCTCACAACGCTTTCAAAACTGCAGTTGCCTACTCGTCTGTTTCACGTCCCTGTGAAATGACTTTTGCACAAATCCAAAAAATAGAGCAAAATCAGCGATAATAGTGATTGAGGTGAGCCGCCTGTTGGCTGCAGCCAGAGGAAGGAGGGGAGGGGCAACGGGGTGACGTAGGCGAGTCGAGCAGCCAATGGCGCTCGAGCAAGCGCCTCGAGACGGCGTATATAAGCAAAAATTTTTCGGCGCCGGCCATCACAAACCACAGTTGTTCACCATGGCTCGCACCAAGCAGACTGCTCGCAAGTCCACGGGAGGCAAGGCTCCTCGTAAGCAGCTGGCCACCAAGGCAGCACGCAAGTCTGCTCCTGCCACAGGGGGTGTGAAGAAGCCTCACCGTTACAGGCCCGGAACGGTCGCCCTGCGTGAGATCCGTCGTTACCAGAAGAGCACCGAGTTGCTCATCAGGAAACTTCCCTTCCAGCGTCTGGTGCGCGAGATTGCCCAGGACTTCAAGACCGATCTTCGCTTCCAGTCGTCTGCCGTCATGGCTTTACAGGAGGCATCCGAGGCTTACCTGGTCGGTCTCTTCGAGGACACTAACCTCTGTGCCATCCACGCCAAGCGTGTCACCATCATGCCAAAGGACATTCAGCTTGCTCGCCGTATCCGTGGAGAGCGTGCATAAGCTAAATCGACCACCCTAGTATACACCAAACTCGGCCCTTCTCAGGGCCAAAATATCCTTCTAAGGAGATTTCAGACATTCCTAGCATCAGTCATATGAATTAACCTTCATCTACACATATAATAAATAAATAAATAAATAAACAAATACACTAATTTAGGTGTCATACATACACGTGATATCAATAAATCAAGTCATTTGTAGTACAACCTGTTCTCTTACAAACAAAACGCCGTCGCTTTTCGCTCTTATGCACTGTCAAGGATCACCCACCCCCCCCCCCCCCCCCAAAATAAAAATTGTCATACTGTACTAGAAATAAAAGCAGCTTGTATAAGTGACATACTGTCCAGTCCTGTTTTATTCTGTTTTCGGTCCTCTGGCTTAATCTGTTAAGTTAGGAGATGACATTTTAAATTAACCGTTTTCTTGACATTTTCAAACCTAAGAGGGTGGCCTGCATAGTAATCCTAATGTGGAACATAACAATGAATCTCTAATCTCTAGAAAAAAGATACCGAGTGCTTATATGTGTTGAGAGAGAGAGAGAGAGAGAGAGAGAGAGAGAGAGAGAGAGAGAGAGAGAGAGAGAGAGAGAGAGAGAGAGAGAGAGAGAGAGAGAGAGAGAGAGAGAGAGACAGACAGACAGACAGACAGACAGACAGACAGACAGACAGACAGACAGACAGACAGACAGACAGACAAGACAGACAGACAGACAGACAGACAGACAGACAGACAGACAGACAGAGACTGAGAGAGAGAAACACACACAGACAGTTTCATAAATATTCTCATTTTATAGCTATTTGCTTTCAGTGACAGAGGTTTTTGTTATAATAGTATTGGTGTCTAACACTCACAATCTCTTTAGAAATTAAAGTGTGGCTCCAATGGAGCCGAGTTTGTTGGTTTGAGGCCAAGCCACCACCACAGGGCAGTAAGTAAGCCGTTTACTTGGAGGAGGTGTACTTGGTGACGGCCTTAGTGCCCTCAGAGACGGCGTGCTTGGCCAGTTCTCCGGGCAACAGGAGCCTTACAGCCGTCTGGATCTCCCGACTGGTAATGGTGGAACGCTTGTTGTAGTGGGCCAGGCGAGAAGCCTCGGCGGCGATGCGCTCAAAGATGTCGTTCACGAACGAGTTCATGATCGACATGGCTTTGGAAGAGATACCAGTGTCGGGGTGGACCTGCTTCAGCACTTTGTAGATGTAGATGCTGTAGCTCTCCTTCCTCCTGCGCTTCTTTTTCTTATCGCCCTTGGCAATGGCCTTCTGGGCCTTTCCGGCCTTCTTGGCAGCCTTTCCAGATGCCTTGGGTGGCATGATGATGCTCGTGCTGGCTGGCGTTGCAGTACAATAATGAACTTTTGCGCGAGTCGAGCTTTCCTTTTATATCCCGCTCGCGACTCAGCTCAGAGCGGGTCGCGTGGCGGAGCGCGCTGATTGGTCAGTGGCGGACTCCCTTGATCCTGAGCGGGGTATATAACACGAAGCTCGATCTGCGGGCCGGCATTAAAACACCACAAACCCACAACAGCAGCAGCAATGTCAGGACGCGGCAAGGGAGGCAAAGTGAAGGGCAAGTCAAAGTCTCGCTCCAGCAGGGCCGGACTTCAGTTCCCCGTGGGCAGAATTCACCGTCTGCTGCGTAAGGGCAACTACGCCGAACGCGTCGGTGCTGGCGCTCCTGTCTACCTGGCAGCCGTCATGGAATACCTCGCTGCCGAAGTTCTCGAGCTCGCCGGTAACGCCGCACGTGACAACAAGAAGACCCGTATCATCCCACGTCACTTGCAGTTGGCCATCCGCAACGACGAAGAACTCAACAAACTTCTGTCTGGCGTAACCATTGCACAGGGAGGTGTTCTTCCAAACATTCAGGCAGTTCTTTTGCCAAAGAAGACAGAGAAGAAGTAAGCACTTCTGCCACCCACCGCGACAAATACCATAACCAGGCTCCATCCGGAGCCACACACACTTTAATAGAGAGATTCAAGTAGACAATCAACTTTCAAACATTAATAATAACATTTATATTGATTTCATTTGGAATGTGTACATAACAAACAAACAAAACAAAATTATAGGGGATATTCAGCATCACTTGGAATATTAACCAATCATATAAATCCAATATATATTTTATATTTTACTTTAAGCGAGGAATTCATATTCTATCCATTTTTAATCATACAAATGAACAAAAGCAATTCTTCACTAGACGTAATGAATGAATAAATGATCAAGGTTTTAATGTGTTTCATGAATATATATATATATATATATATATATATATATATATATATATATATATATATATATATATATATATATATATATATATATATATATATATATTAATACTTGTGAACCAGAATATGTTTGAGCAGCAGCGATCGTGCCTGCCATTGGCCGAAGTGCAACAATTCAAATAATTTAAAGGGCCTGCTCGGGTATATAAGAGAGGCTGGGAGACTGGGGCCGGTGGTGGGTGATGGGTGATGAGTGATGGTGTGGTGTGGTGTGGTGTGGTGTGGTGTGGTGTTGTTAAGAGTTGATTTACGGCCAGCCAGCCAGCCAGCCAGCCAGCCAGCTGCAGCCAAGGCAGGGCAAGGCAAGGCAAGGCAAGGCAAGGCAAGGCAGGCAGGCAGGCAGGCAGGCAGGCAGGCAGGCAGGCAGGCAGGCAGGCAGGCAGCCAGGCAGCCAGGCAGCCAGACAGGCAGGCAGGCAGGCAGGCAGGCAGGCAGGCAGGCAGGCAGGCAGGCAGGCAGGCAGGCAGGCAGCCAGGCAGGCAGGCAGGCAGGCAGGCAGGCAGGCAGGCAGGCAGGCAGCCAGGCAGCCAGGCAGCCAGGCAGGCAGGCAGGCAGGCAGGCAGGCAGGCAGCCAGCCAGCCAGCCAGCCAGCCAGCCAGCCAGCCAGCCAGCCAGCCAGCCAGCCAGCCAGCCAGCCAGCCAGCCAGCCAGCCAGCCAGCCAGCCAGCCAGCCAGCCAGCCAGCCAGCCACTCCCACTTTGTATTTATATGCATTCAATTTATATTCAAACATTATATATGTTAAGGGCCTTGTTTTAGTGTTTATTTTAAAAATGACAAACATCGAGTCATTTTACCAGTCCTTTAGCGTTAACGGTGATGCATTTTAAAACTGAACATAAATCGCCTTTTCTGGATATATCAAATATCGAATCCGCTTAATGTGCCTACAATTCAATCATTCAAAAAATACATAATTTACATCAAGCCTTTTCATAGAACAGACAATAAGATTTGTACATGCAAAATAAAAAAAAAAATCCTTTAAGTTATCAATACAATGTGAGAAAACTTTACTTTTATAACTAAAGTTGCACAATTATACCAACTCTATGGTGGCTGGGTTGTAAGGTGTGTGGCTGGTGTTTTGGAAGTCGCGAGTTCAAACGACCCAATGGGAATAATACTTTTTTTTTTTTGCCATACAATCTTCCTAATACTATTATGTAGGTTTGTGTGTGTGTTTTTTTTATTCATTCTTTGGTTTTATAGATGACATACATATTGACTCCTTTTACCGGTCCTTAATTAGGCTCTGGGGAAGCAATGGTGGTGGTGGTGGTGGTGGTGGTGGTGCATTTAAAACTAAACCAAAAATCACCAGTTCTGGACGCGTCAAATATCATATCCGCTTAATGTGTCTACAACCTAATTACTTAAAACTACACTATTTAATTCATTCATATCATGTGCATATTGGTCATTATGCTCATACAACCGACATCAAAATTTATTTTCATTATTAGAATCATACATTTCATCAAGTAATACAGATACAAAGAGATTTTCTTTCTGAGAAGACCGTTAGTATTGGCTTGCAGGCAGGCAGGCAGGCAGGCATTTGAGGGTTATTATTTCGCCTGTTGATTGGGGGGAGGGTTGATGTGTTAGGGGGTTTTCGGTTAGATGTGGTGGTGGTGATTGGTGGTGGTGGTGATTGGTGGTGATTGGTGGTGATTGGTGGTGGTGGTGGTGGTGGTAGTAGGTGGGAGTTGGGGGTGGGGGGGTGGGGGGGGGGGGGGGGGTGGGGAGGGAAGGGGAGGGGAATGATGGTCTGTGGATTCCTTCTCCGTACCCTTTACATATAAGCAAAAATATGCCTTCTTGTGGGTATAGAAACATTAACACAAATTATATCAGTAACTGATATTGTAGCCTTTTAAACAGAAAAGATTTGTACATACAAATACTTTTTAATTATCATTTATTTGTGGAAATGGCATTTACGTCATTAAATTGATACCTCAGCATCAAGCTAGTGTCCTGCAGCAGTGGTCCAGTGGTAAAGTGTATATAAGTGATGCGTATTCTTGGAGTTGCGAGTTCAAACCCGGATTAAGCTATATATATATATATATATATATATACAACATGTTTTGTTTTGGTTGTTTGTTTTTGTATAAAGCCTCACACAATATCTATATTAAGCGAGTTTGTTTTAAACATGACATACATATTAATTCATTTTACCAGGCCTTATTCCACACAACTCCGTGAATTTCCCGTGGAGCCAGCCATTCAAACAAAAACAAACGAAACAAAACAAAACAAAACAAAAAACATTATTGCCAACAGCATTTGGTGTTCCCAGGCGGTCACCCATCCAAGTACTAACCAAACCCAACGTTGCTTAACTTCGCTGATCGGACGAGAAGCGGTGTTCTCAACGTGGTGTGGCCGTTGGCATGAGACTGCCTACACATTGTGGCTAATAACCAACTCTTTTAAGTCATCGCGGCAGGATACGGACCTGCTTGTGGTGTCTTAATGGTAATTGTATCCTAACATATTTTTGTCTCCTTGGCATGGATATTTAACATCGTTTATTCAGTCTTGGGTTTATGTTCTTTCGCCATTTACAGACATTTTACATCTACCTACTTCCTCAGCCTGCCCTGCCAATTTCTAATGAATTTGTGGATTTTCTTTTGTAATACAAACATGTGTGTGCTCATCTGCTCTTCAGTTTTTATGATATTTGTCTCATCTGTCCTGCTTTATGATACTTTTACAAAGAACATGAACAAATGCTTCTATTTTAGAGAAGATATGGGATCCAGGTTTCGGAGCCGTAAAACCAACCGTCGTGATTGGTGGACGAGTTGCCAGGTTGCAGCTTCTGTACCGTGCCGGCACATAAATAGGTTCGGCTCAAGCGGCGGCAGCATCATTCCCCCGTGACTGTCTGAGCGTCTCTCATCACCTTGGTTGGTTCATCATCATCATGGTAGAAGCAAAGCCTACCAAGAAGGCTGCGGCTGCTGCTGCTGCTGTGGTGGCCACCACCAGGAAACCTCGCGTCCAGGTTGCTCACCCGAAAACTAGTCAAATGGTTCTAGCCGCGGTCGCAGCACTCAAAGACCGTAAGGGCTCGTCTCTACAAGCAATCAAGAAGTACGTTGTTGCCAACAACAAAGTCGAGGCTGCCAAGATCGCCATTTACATCCGAAGATTTCTCAAGAAAGCAGTGGCTGACGGCATTCTTGTTCAGACCAAGGGAAGTGGAGCTAGTGGATCATTCAAGCTGGCCGTAGCAGAGAAGAGGGCCGTTCTAACTCCCAAGAAAGCCACCACAACCAAGAAACCATCTACAGCAGCAAAGAAGGCCGTGGTAACTCCCAAGAAAGCCGCCACAAGCAACAAACCACCTACAGCCTTGAAAAAGAAGCAGCAGCAGCAGCTTGTTGTTGGGAACAAAAAGCCCAAAATAAAGAGAGCTTCAAAATCTCCCAAACCACCCAAGGCAAAGAAAGCTGTCAAAAAAACAACAAAGGCAAAATAAACGACGACATGCAAGCAGCATGAATACACATGACAATAAACATCCAGGCCTCCCCCCCTCAGTGGAGGGGCCTCATATGATTCCAAAAAAGAGTTTAGTTTTGTAGACAAATAAATCATTACTTTTGGGGTAGATTTACTCTGTATATTATATATATATATATATATATATATATATATATATATATATATATATATATATATATATATATATATATATATATATATATATATATATATATATACATACATACATGGGTGAGGTGATATGGTACCAAAGTTTTGGGTAAGGTGATTGACATTTACACAAGATAAAACACGAACCAATGGGAATAAAAACATAAGAATGGAAGTAACTGCAGAAGGCCTATTGGCCCATAACACAAGCACTTCCTCTTGATGCTTCTATATTGGTTCAGAGTCTTGAAGCTATAATAATATATATATATATATATATATATATATATATATATATATATATATATATATATATATATATATATATATATATATATATATATATACACACAAAACTAAATAGTCTTGTTAGACAAATTGCCCCTATTAGAGGCAAGTTGACTAACAAGCCGAATGACTGGCAATTGTTTTGAATTTGAGTTAAATCTAACATAGAAATGTAATCAAACCTAACCTAACCTATGCTAACCCAAGCTAAGCTAACCTAACCTAACCTAAGCTAACCCAAGCTAAGCTAAGCTAACCTAACCTAACCTAACCTAACCTAACCTAAGCTAATCTAACCTAACCTAACCCAGCAATTCATGATCTTAATATAATACTGTTAATTGGATAAACCAATTTGGAAAGAAATGTTCGAAAATAACAAAATTAACTGTGCTTGTTAGGAAAATTGGGCCTTGCATACTTGTCCCAATAGTGTGGTTCTCGCTTTTAGGTACGACATAAACGTATACCTAAGTTGAGAGAGAAAAAGATTCTCACTCAAACATGCATATCGATTGCCAGTCCTGAATTCTGGGTAAATATTCGTGTCCTCCCTTTTCATTTACCATCATTTGGATACTATCAAAACAGCTCTGAGAAGGATAAAATGAATAAAACGGGTAGCTCCCTCATGTAAAAAGGAAGAGTTGGGAAAGATCTCTCTCTCTCTCTCTCTCCCCCTCACACCCCCCCCCCCCCCCCCCACCAATGATCCTGCTCTGCTAGTATATAACGTAACAAACCTTCCCCCCCCCCCCTCCCCAATCAGAGTCCCTTTAAGCATGCGAGGATAAAAAATAGATTTCATAAGACCCAATGTGCTAGCTGATATCAAAACAATTTATGTTATCGTCTATTAAGCCCTTCAGTAAAAAAGTATAGGGACCTAATTAGGTCCCGTTTTGAGGTGGTGGTGGGTGGAATCGATGGATTAGCCAAGCTCTTATCCGCCGAATCCGTAGAGGGTACGACCCTGGCGCTTCAGAGCGTACACCACGTCCATGGCAGTGACGGTCTTCCTCTTGGCGTGTTCCGTGTAGGTTACAGCATCACGGATGACGTTCTCGAGGAACACCTTCAGGACGCCACGGGTCTCTTCGTAGATGAGACCCGAAATACGCTTGACGCCGCCACGACGAGCTAAGCGACGAATAGCGGGCTTGGTGATGCCCTGGATGTTGTCACGTAGCACCTTACGATGACGCTTGGCGCCACCCTTTCCGAGTCCCTTGCCTCCCTTGCCGCGTCCAGTCATGGTGTTGTAGTTGTGTGAATCGAATTGATCGAATGCATTCATTCATTCATTTAAATATAGGTCAAGATACCCTGATGGGTGAGCGTGGAAGTGGGGATAGGGGAAGAATTAGTGGGGGTGAGAGGAAGGGTTTTCAGTATGAGGTAAAAGTGCCAGGGCTAAACCCAGCTGCATGGCATTGAAATCGTTATGACCAGACTAGGCAGTGAAGGCAAGGAATCGGATCTCTGTGACAACATTTCGTCTTTTCTGAGCACCCACGGAGACAGCAGCCCTCAGCTGGGTGTGCCCTGGGGGCTCACTCCAGATGTGGTCTTAGATCTGCTAATCAGCATCGCGCCCCACCCAAGGCACCAGAAAACGGGAGCTAGTTGGTCCCCCCCTAAAGAGGGGGGAGAAGAGTTAGGAGGCTATAGTTGGAAGTTTGGTTATTTGAGTAGTGATATTATAGGAGAGGGGTTATGTAAAGGACGGAGCAGGAGGTGGATCGTCGATCAGGTTAAAGAGGTTGTGCGTATGTCTGGGTCTGCTTAGGACGTATCGAATGCCCGCACGATTTCCCGACTATATCCCATCAAGCGGACGTACTAGTAGCATTGCAACTCCTGCCTGCCCTTACTTTACGCTTGTGGTCGAGTAGACACGGCTTTCTCACAACGCTTTCAAAACTGCAGTTGCCTACTCGTCTGTTTCACGTCCCTGTGAAATGACTTTTGCACAAATCCAAAAAATAGAGCAAAATCAGCGATAATAGTGATTGAGGTGAGCCGCCTGTTGGCTGCAGCCAGAGGAAGGAGGGGAGGGGCAACGGGGTGACGTAGGCGAGTCGAGCAGCCAATGGCGCTCGAGCAAGCGCCTCGAGACGGCGTATATAAGCAAAAATTTTTCGGCGCCGGCCATCACATCAGATCACGAGACTCAGCAACTAGCAACCGTCGCGGTCGGACGTGCTCGCGTTGCTCCAGCTCTTCTCTCTCGCACCCAGTACTGCAGGGTGGATAAACAATTGGCAGCAGACTTGCGTCTCTCTAGATGGTCAGACCCCACTCCTAACTTGGTATTTTATGCCGGGTAGAGACGGGAGGCCATCTTCAGTGACGTGTAGTCTTTGAGAGAGATCCATCGGCCTCCAGGAAGCTCATTATGCGTCACAAACGCTTCAAGATCAGGGGTACGCCCCTCAACGAACATCCATTCTCCAAGACATCTCTCCTGAAGCTCTTTAAAGACGTTGCAGGAGTAACACCCAACGACATCAAGCAGGAAGGCACGGACATCCTTTTCTTCTTTTATAGTGAGGAGGAAGTCGACAAACTTCTGTCTTACAGCGCTAACTTCTCCAACCAACACCTTCGTCTCAACTTCCCACGCCAGTACCTGGCTGAACACTCTGTCGTTATTCACGATCTCAGTCAATGGATCGTGGAACAAGATGACGCTGATGATAGTGCGTTCATGCACGACTTCAAGGCATCAAACCCGGACCTACGGCTTCACCAAGCTCAATTCTTCAATTCAAGTCGCTCCCTGAAGCTGACCTTCGAGACGGTAGCTTCGGCTACTATGGCTACCAGAAATGGAGTTTACAGCTTTGGAATTCACATTCCGCCTTTCCGTGTGAAGATGGAACGTTTTCACATCGTCAACCAGTGCCTCCGATGCTACGAGTACACCCACTCCACCAGCAAATGTACCCAGCGGATTCAGAAGTGTAGCCTCTGCTCAGCTGACCACCATTACTCCATCTGCAAGTCTGAAACACTATGCTGCTTGCTGTGCAAAGGCGATCATCCAGCAATCTCCATACATTGTCCTCACAGACAAAACGCTATTAAAAACATGGAGAAATCCACATCTTCAACCGGAGCCAGTACCTCTGAAGCAACAAGCCAATCAGCGACCACCTCTACTTCAGGTTTCAACGCCCAAGCCGCCATCTTCCCGGAGCTCCCGGGAGGACGTCCCACTGCTACTACCAGCCAATGGGGAGCCAGCTCCCAAACGCCAACCAGCGATTCGTCGAGCCAGCCATCGCCACCGGCCCAACCAAAGACAAAGCTAATTGGGCAGAGCACAGTAAAAGCTCTGATATCAACAGCCAGAATTACTGCTGGCAATAACCCCCGAGAATTCGTGAGGCTTCTGAAAATTCTGTACAAGGCGAACGGTCTCCCTACCTTCATTGTTCCTGAGGAAGTTTTCAACGCTCCGCGTTCATCTCCAACAACTGACCCTGTAGAGGAGGATGCTGACTCTACATCCGACGACGACGATTCCGCCACTGCAATGCAGCCCTCAGATCCTGTTCGGGTACCTACAGCTCACAAGACTCTGCCTCATGTGACCCCCACTTCTGCATCAGTTCCCGTTACCAACCATGACATCACTGTGAACGCAGCCACGCTTTCTGACATACTGTCAGCTCCTGCTCCACACGCTTCTCCAGCTGCTGCTGTCCCTTCACCCGTCTCAGTGGCGAATTTCGCTGCTATCGACCCTTGGTGTGACCCTATAGAGGGTACCGACTATGCAGCACCTTCTGCTGCAGTACCTACCGCTGTTACACACCCTCCGAGAACTCTACCTTCAAGACATCAACCCTCAAGAACCCAACCTTCAAGAAATCTACCCCAGCGTGTCAACACCCCTGCTCCTCACTCATCTGATGAATCGGATGAGGACGTATCTGTCGGTACACCATCACCCCCAAGGAAAGATCACCTTCAAGCATCAACACGAACCGTGACCACCAAGACCGACAAGCCCAAAAAAAAGAACAACGATCAAAGTTTGGTGAAATCAACAAGAAAGAAGACTCCTAACGAACTGACTTAACATCATCTGACATCAAACCTCCACTGCCAGCTGCTTGCGTTCCCGGCCTCTGTGTGTATTGCAAATGACACCCCACTCAATTCTACTTTCATCTGATCAAGCTCAAATCCACGGTGGTTGGGCCACCGATCTTTCATCTCCCCTCTTCACCTCATCTCCAGATCCTTGCTCAAGATTTCTGCAACCTCGCCCCGTTCTTCCATCCCCTGCTTGCCAGCTCTATGGACTTTTTAATCCGTTAATCCGGCCATCACAAACCACAGTTGTTCACCATGGCTCGCACCAAGCAGACTGCTCGCAAGTCCACGGGAGGCAAGGCTCCTCGTAAGCAGCTGGCCACCAAGGCAGCACGCAAGTCTGCTCCTGCCACAGGGGGTGTGAAGAAGCCTCACCGTTACAGGCCCGGAACGGTCGCCCTGCGTGAGATCCGTCGTTACCAGAAGAGCACCGAGTTGCTCATCAGGAAACTTCCCTTCCAGCGTCTGGTGCGCGAGATTGCCCAGGACTTCAAGACCGATCTTCGCTTCCAGTCGTCTGCCGTCATGGCTTTACAGGAGGCATCCGAGGCTTACCTGGTCGGTCTCTTCGAGGACACTAACCTCTGTGCCATCCACGCCAAGCGTGTCACCATCATGCCAAAGGACATTCAGCTTGCTCGCCGTATCCGTGGAGAGCGTGCATAAGCTAAATCGACCACCCTAGTATACACCAAACTCGGCCCTTCTCAGGGCCAAAATATCCTTCTAAGGAGATTTCAGACATTCCTAGCATCAGTCATATGAATTAACCTTCATCTACACATATAATAAATAAATAAATAAATAAACAAATACACTAATTTAGGTGTCATACATACACGTGATATCAATAAATCAAGTCATTTGTAGTACAACCTGTTCTCTTACAAACAAAACGCCGTCGCTTTTCGCTCTTATGCACTGTCAAGGATCACCCACCCCCCCCCCCCCCCAAAATAAAAATTGTCATACTGTACTAGAAATAAAAGCAGCTTGTATAAGTGACATACTGTCCAGTCCTGTTTTATTCTGTTTTCGGTCCTCTGGCTTAATCTGTTAAGTTAGGAGATGACATTTTAAATTAACCGTTTTCTTGACATTTTCAAACCTAAGAGGGTGGCCTGCATAGTAATCCTAATGTGGAACATAACAATGAATCTCTAATCTCTAGAAAAAAGATACCGAGTGCTTATATGTGTTGAGAGAGAGAGAGAGAGAGAGAGAGAGAGAGAGAGAGAGAGAGAGAGAGAGAGAGAGAGAGAGAGAGAGAGAGAGAGAGAGAGAGAGAGAGAGAGACAGACAGACAGACAGACAGACAGACAGACAGACAGACAGACAGACAGACAGACAGACAGACAGACAGACAAGACAGACAGACAGACAGACAGACAGACAGACAGACAGACAGACAGACAGAGACTGAGAGAGAGAAACACACACAGACAGTTTCATAAATATTCTCATTTTATAGCTATTTGCTTTCAGTGACAGAGGTTTTTGTTATAATAGTATTGGTGTCTAACACTCACAATCTCTTTAGAAATTAAAGTGTGGCTCCAATGGAGCCGAGTTTGTTGGTTTGAGGCCAAGCCACCACCACAGGGCAGTAAGTAAGCCGTTTACTTGGAGGAGGTGTACTTGGTGACGGCCTTAGTGCCCTCAGAGACGGCGTGCTTGGCCAGTTCTCCGGGCAACAGGAGCCTTACAGCCGTCTGGATCTCCCGACTGGTAATGGTGGAACGCTTGTTGTAGTGGGCCAGGCGAGAAGCCTCGGCGGCGATGCGCTCAAAGATGTCGTTCACGAACGAGTTCATGATCGACATGGCTTTGGAAGAGATACCAGTGTCGGGGTGGACCTGCTTCAGCACTTTGTAGATGTAGATGCTGTAGCTCTCCTTCCTCCTGCGCTTCTTTTTCTTATCGCCCTTGGCAATGGCCTTCTGGGCCTTTCCGGCCTTCTTGGCAGCCTTTCCAGATGCCTTGGGTGGCATGATGATGCTCGTGCTGGCTGGCGTTGCAGTACAATAATGAACTTTTGCGCGAGTCGAGCTTTCCTTTTATATCCCGCTCGCGACTCAGCTCAGAGCGGGTCGCGTGGCGGAGCGCGCTGATTGGTCAGTGGCGGACTCCCTTGATCCTGAGCGGGGTATATAACACGAAGCTCGATCTGCGGGCCGGCATTAAAACACCACAAACCCACAACAGCAGCAGCAATGTCAGGACGCGGCAAGGGAGGCAAAGTGAAGGGCAAGTCAAAGTCTCGCTCCAGCAGGGCCGGACTTCAGTTCCCCGTGGGCAGAATTCACCGTCTGCTGCGTAAGGGCAACTACGCCGAACGCGTCGGTGCTGGCGCTCCTGTCTACCTGGCAGCCGTCATGGAATACCTCGCTGCCGAAGTTCTCGAGCTCGCCGGTAACGCCGCACGTGACAACAAGAAGACCCGTATCATCCCACGTCACTTGCAGTTGGCCATCCGCAACGACGAAGAACTCAACAAACTTCTGTCTGGCGTAACCATTGCACAGGGAGGTGTTCTTCCAAACATTCAGGCAGTTCTTTTGCCAAAGAAGACAGAGAAGAAGTAAGCACTTCTGCCACCCACCGCGACAAATACCATAACCAGGCTCCATCCGGAGCCACACACACTTTAATAGAGAGATTCAAGTAGACAATCAACTTTCAAACATTAATAATAACATTTATATTGATTTCATTTGGAATGTGTACATAACAAACAAACAAAACAAAATTATAGGGGATATTCAGCATCACTTGGAATATTAACCAATCATATAAATCCAATATATATTTTATATTTTACTTTAAGCGAGGAATTCATATTCTATCCATTTTAATCATACAAATGAACAAAAGCAATTCTTCACTAGACGTAATGAATGAATAAATGATCAAGGTTTTAATGTGTTTCATGAATATATATATATATATATATATATATATATATATATATATATATATATATATATATATATATATATATATTAATACTTGTGAACCAGAATATGTTTGAGCAGCAGCGATCGTGCCTGCCATTGGCCGAAGTGCAACAATTCAAATAATTTAAAGGGCCTGCTCGGGTATATAAGAGAGGCTGGGAGACTGGGGACTCTAGCTGATGTCAAGACAGCTCTCATGGGCACTCGTCGTAGAGCCCCTGGTGCGTCTGGCATTGGACATATCCTTCTTAGACAACTCCCTGCTTCTATCATTACTGCTATCACTAACCTATTCAACGCCTCCCTTGCCTCTGGGTACTTTCCACTCAACTTTAAGTCTGCCACAGCCGTTCTTATTCCAAAACCTGGGAAACCCCACACTGACCCAAAGAACTATAGACCCATCAGCCTTCTAGAGACACTTGGCAAAGTCTTTGAAAGGCTGATCAACCAGAGACTTAGAACGCACCTTGAACACAATGACTTACTCACTAACAAACAGTTTGGATTTCGGCCTCACCGGTCCACTCACGACGCCTTAAACATCATGACTAACTACCTCAGTATCAATCAGCACCAAAGACTTAAGACTGCACTCATCACTAAGGACGTTGAGAAGGCCTTTGACACTGTTTGGCATGACGGCTTAAAATTCAAACTATGCAACAACTTTAATCTTCCTCTCATCACCACCAAACTTCTTTCGAACTACTTAGACAATAGGACAATGCGAATTAAGTTCCTCCAACAACACTCTGACTACTTCAACTTACACGCCGGTGTTCCCCAAGGTTCTGTTCTTGCCCCAACACTCTACATCCTATACATAAACGACATTCCTGACCCTGTTCATCACACTTCATTAACCATATGTTATGCTGATGATGTCTCTCACCTTGTCACCAGCAACACCATTGATACACTAACAAACAGAGCACAAACAGAACTTGATGTTGTCACTGAGTGGGAGTACAAATGGCGTATAAAAACCAACTCCAGCAAATCTAAAATCACCTACTTTTTCTGTAAAAGAACTATTCGCCCAATTCCTCTCAAACTCTATTCATACACTCAAAATCCTACTTACATCTCTGTATCTCCCTCCTCCACAGTCCTGGGACTCACATTTGATCGACAACTACTCTTTCACACACACATAACACAGAAACATGCAATAGCTCTTCAAGCCATGAAGAAACTATACAGACTTAGATTTGCAAAACCTGACACAAAAATGCACCTTTACAAAGCACTCATTAGACCTCTCCTAACATACGCTCCACTAGCTCTTTCTCTATCTGCACGCACTAACAAAATAAAACTTCAAAGAATACAGAACAGAGCACTAAGATGGGTACTCAACACCCGATGGCAAGAGTTAAATACCAATCAAAGTCTCCATGAAAGTACTAACATTCCTGCCCTAAATACCTACTGGAAAACTCTATCAGACAAACAAATCGATAGACTACTCACTCATCATGAACAACACATTGATTTTCTCCTACACACTCTCAGACTACCACGAAACAATCATGACCTCTTCTCTACCATCCATGATCCTCTTCCTAACTCTGTATTTCGTTAAACTTTAGCTCTCAACACCCAGCATCCACTATCATTACATATTCAGCTCTCAACAACCAGCACAAACAATCCGTAAAAAAGTTCAGCCCTGACGCTCTTGAGCCAATCACTGTGATGTTGTGAGTTTGTGATGTCCCGATGTTGTCACTGAAAACACCCGACTGAGTCCCTGCCTCGAAAGCCGCAACCTAACGACACGCAGCTGGGTTTAGCCCTGGCACTTTTTCTCTTACAAATCTTCTTCCTCTCACCCCCCCTTATCTTCTTCTGTCCCCACTTCCAAGCTCGCCCCTATGGGCATCTTCTCCTGTATTATTCTGTTCTTCTTCTGTTCTGGGGCCGGTGGTGGGTGATGGGTGATGAGTGATGGTGTGGTGTGGTGTGGTGTGGTGTGGTGTGGTGTTGTTAAGAGTTGATTTACGGCCAGCCAGCCAGCCAGCCAGCCAGCCAGCTGCAGCCAAGGCAGGGCAAGGCAAGGCAAGGCAAGGCAAGGCAAGGCAGGCAGGCAGGCAGGCAGGCAGGCAGGCAGGCAGGCAGGCAGGCAGGCAGGCAGGCAGGCAGCCAGGCAGCCAGGCAGCCAGACAGGCAGGCAGGCAGGCAGGCAGGCAGGCAGGCAGGCAGGCAGGCAGGCAGGCAGGCAGGCAGGCAGCCAGGCAGGCAGGCAGGCAGGCAGGCAGGCAGGCAGGCAGGCAGGCAGCCAGGCAGCCAGGCAGCCAGGCAGGCAGGCAGGCAGGCAGGCAGGCAGGCAGCCAGCCAGCCAGCCAGCCAGCCAGCCAGCCAGCCAGCCAGCCAGCCAGCCAGCCAGCCAGCCAGCCAGCCAGCCAGCCAGCCAGCCAGCCAGCCAGCCAGCCAGCCAGCCAGCCAGCCAGCCAGCCAGCCAGCCAGCCACTCCCACTTTGTATTTATATGCATTCAATTTATATTCAAACATTATATATGTTAAGGGCCTTGTTTTAGTGTTTATTTTAAAAATGACAAACATCGAGTCATTTTACCAGTCCTTTAGCGTTAACGGTGATGCATTTTAAAACTGAACATAAATCGCCTTTCTGGATATATCAAATATCGAATCCGCTTAATGTGCCTACAATTCAATCATTCAAAAAATACATAATTTACATCAAGCCTTTTCATAGAACAGACAATAAGATTTGTACATGCAAAATAAAAAAAAAAAATCCTTTAAGTTATCAATACAATGTGAGAAAACTTTACTTTTATAACTAAAGTTGCACAATTATACCAACTCTATGGTGGCTGGGTTGTAAGGTGTGTGGCTGGTGTTTTGGAAGTCGCGAGTTCAAACGACCCAATGGGAATAATACTTTTTTTTTTTGCCATACAATCTTCCTAATACTATTATGTAGGTTTGTGTGTGTGTTTTTTTATTCATTCTTTGGTTTTATAGATGACATACATATTGACTCCTTTTACCGGTCCTTAATTAGGCTCTGGGGAAGCAATGGTGGTGGTGGTGGTGGTGGTGGTGGTGCATTTAAAACTAAACCAAAAATCACCAGTTCTGGACGCGTCAAATATCATATCCGCTTAATGTGTCTACAACCTAATTACTTAAAACTACACTATTTAATTCATTCATATCATGTGCATATTGGTCATTATGCTCATACAACCGACATCAAAATTTATTTTCATTATTAGAATCATACATTTCATCAAGTAATACAGATACAAAGAGATTTTCTTTCTGAGAAGACCGTTAGTATTGGCTTGCAGGCAGGCAGGCAGGCAGGCATTTGAGGGTTATTATTTCGCCTGTTGATTGGGGGGAGGGTTGATGTGTTAGGGGGTTTTCGGTTAGATGTGGTGGTGGTGATTGGTGGTGGTGGTGATTGGTGGTGATTGGTGGTGATTGGTGGTGGTGGTGGTGGTGGTAGTAGGTGGGAGTTGGGGGTGGGGGGGTGGGGGGGGGGGGGGGGGGGGGGGGTGGGGAGGGAAGGGGAGGGGAATGATGGTCTGTGGATTCCTTCTCCGTACCCTTTACATATAAGCAAAAATATGCCTTCTTGTGGGTATAGAAACATTAACACAAATTATATCAGTAACTGATATTGTAGCCTTTTAAACAGAAAAGATTGTACATACAAATACTTTTTAATTATCATTTATTTGTGGAAATGGCATTTACGTCATTAAATTGATACCTCAGCATCAAGCTAGTGTCCTGCAGCAGTGGTCCAGTGGTAAAGTGTATATAAGTGATGCGTATTCTTGGAGTTGCGAGTTCAAACCCGGATTAAGCTATATATATATATATATATATATACAACATGTTTTGTTTTGGTTGTTTGTTTTTGTATAAAGCCTCACACAATATCTATATTAAGCGAGTTTGTTTTAAACATGACATACATATTAATTCATTTTACCAGGCCTTATTCCACACAACTCCGTGAATTTCCCGTGGAGCCAGCCATTCAAACAAAAACAAACGAAACAAAACAAAACAAAACAAAAAACATTATTGCCAACAGCATTTGGTGTTCCCAGGCGGTCACCCATCCAAGTACTAACCAAACCCAACGTTGCTTAACTTCGCTGATCGGACGAGAAGCGGTGTTCTCAACGTGGTGTGGCCGTTGGCATGAGACTGCCTACACATTGTGGCTAATAACCAACTCTTTTAAGTCATCGCGGCAGGATACGGACCTGCTTGTGGTGTCTTAATGGTAATTGTATCCTAACATATTTTTGTCTCCTTGGCATGGATATTTAACATCGTTTATTCAGTCTTGGGTTTATGTTCTTTCGCCATTTACAGACATTTTACATCTACCTACTTCCTCAGCCTGCCCTGCCAATTTCTAATGAATTTGTGGATTTTCTTTTGTAATACAAACATGTGTGTGCTCATCTGCTCTTCAGTTTTTATGATATTTGTCTCATCTGTCCTGCTTTATGATACTTTTACAAAGAACATGAACAAATGCTTCTATTTTAGAGAAGATATGGGATCCAGGTTTCGGAGCCGTAAAACCAACCGTCGTGATTGGTGGACGAGTTGCCAGGTTGCAGCTTCTGTACCGTGCCGGCACATAAATAGGTTCGGCTCAAGCGGCGGCAGCATCATTCCCCCGTGACTGTCTGAGCGTCTCTCATCACCTTGGTTGGTTCATCATCATCATGGTAGAAGCAAAGCCTACCAAGAAGGCTGCGGCTGCTGCTGCTGCTGTGGTGGCCACCACCAGGAAACCTCGCGTCCAGGTTGCTCACCCGAAAACTAGTCAAATGGTTCTAGCCGCGGTCGCAGCACTCAAAGACCGTAAGGGCTCGTCTCTACAAGCAATCAAGAAGTACGTTGTTGCCAACAACAAAGTCGAGGCTGCCAAGATCGCCATTTACATCCGAAGATTTCTCAAGAAAGCAGTGGCTGACGGCATTCTTGTTCAGACCAAGGGAAGTGGAGCTAGTGGATCATTCAAGCTGGCCGTAGCAGAGAAGAGGGCCGTTCTAACTCCCAAGAAAGCCACCACAACCAAGAAACCATCTACAGCAGCAAAGAAGGCCGTGGTAACTCCCAAGAAAGCCGCCACAAGCAACAAACCACCTACAGCCTTGAAAAAGAAGCAGCAGCAGCAGCTTGTTGTTGGGAACAAAAAGCCCAAAATAAAGAGAGCTTCAAAATCTCCCAAACCACCCAAGGCAAAGAAAGCTGTCAAAAAAACAACAAAGGCAAAATAAACGACGACATGCAAGCAGCATGAATACACATGACAATAAACATCCAGGCCTCCCCCCCTCAGTGGAGGGGCCTCATATGATTCCAAAAAAGAGTTTAGTTTTGTAGACAAATAAATCATTACTTTTGGGGTAGATTTACTCTGTATATTATATATATATATATATATATATATATATATATATATATATATATATATATATATATATATATATATATATATATATATATATATACATACATACATGGGTGAGGTGATATGGTACCAAAGTTTTGGGTAAGGTGATTGACATTTACACAAGATAAAACACGAACCAATGGGAATAAAAACATAAGAATGGAAGTAACTGCAGAAGGCCTATTGGCCCATAACACAAGCACTTCCTCTTGATGCTTCTATATTGGTTCAGAGTCTTGAAGCTATAATAATATATATATATATATATATATATATATATATATATATATATATATATATATATATATATATATATATATATATATATATATATATATATATATATATATACACACAAAACTAAATAGTCTTGTTAGACAAATTGCCCCTATTAGAGGCAAGTTGACTAACAAGCCGAATGACTGGCAATTGTTTTGAATTTGAGTTAAATCTAACATAGAAATGTAATCAAACCTAACCTAACCTATGCTAACCCAAGCTAAGCTAACCTAACCTAACCTAAGCTAACCCAAGCTAAGCTAAGCTAACCTAACCTAACCTAACCTAACCTAACCTAAGCTAATCTAACCTAACCTAACCCAGCAATTCATGATCTTAATATAATACTGTTAATTGGATAAACCAATTTGGAAAGAAATGTTCGAAAATAACAAAATTAACTGTGCTTGTTAGGAAAATTGGGCCTTGCATACTTGTCCCAATAGTGTGGTTCTCGCTTTTAGGTACGACATAAACGTATACCTAAGTTGAGAGAGAAAAAGATTCTCACTCAAACATGCATATCGATTGCCAGTCCTGAATTCTGGGTAAATATTCGTGTCCTCCCTTTTCATTTACCATCATTTGGATACTATCAAAACAGCTCTGAGAAGGATAAAATGAATAAAACGGGTAGCTCCCTCATGTAAAAGGAAGAGTTGGGAAAGATCTCTCTCTCTCTCTCTCTCCCCCTCACACCCCCCCCCCCCCCCACCAATGATCCTGCTCTGCTAGTATATAACGTAACAAACCTTCCCCCCCCCCTCCCCAATCAGAGTCCCTTTAAGCATGCGAGGATAAAAAATAGATTTCATAAGACCCAATGTGCTAGCTGATATCAAAACAATTTATGTTATCGTCTATTAAGCCCTTCAGTAAAAAAGTATAGGGACCTAATTAGGTCCCGTTTTGAGGTGGTGGTGGGTGGAATCGATGGATTAGCCAAGCTCTTATCCGCCGAATCCGTAGAGGGTACGACCCTGGCGCTTCAGAGCGTACACCACGTCCATGGCAGTGACGGTCTTCCTCTTGGCGTGTTCCGTGTAGGTTACAGCATCACGGATGACGTTCTCGAGGAACACCTTCAGGACGCCACGGGTCTCTTCGTAGATGAGACCCGAAATACGCTTGACGCCGCCACGACGAGCTAAGCGACGAATAGCGGGCTTGGTGATGCCCTGGATGTTGTCACGTAGCACCTTACGATGACGCTTGGCGCCACCCTTTCCGAGTCCCTTGCCTCCCTTGCCGCGTCCAGTCATGGTGTTGTAGTTGTGTGAATCGAATTGATCGAATGCCATGAATGAATGAATTAAATATAGGACAAGATACCCTTCGGGTGAGCTTTGAAGTGGGTATAGGTGAAGAATAGCTTGGGTGAGAGGAAGCGTCGGAGTTGTAGAGATAGAGCCAGGGCTAGACCCAGCTGCGCGGCTGAATATGAGGCTACTTGAACACCTGGTCGGCTTAGGCTTGGCTGGCAGGGTCCCGAGGGAGGGGCGGCGGTGTGAGGTCTTCTTTCCTCATGACGTGTGGAGTCTTCTTTCCTCTTAGGATTTGAAGTCTTCTTTCTTCTTTGAAGCTGAAGTCTTCTTTCTTCTTTGAAGCTGGAGTCTTCCGTCTTCTGTCTTGCACGTTGGTCTGCTCCGAAGCTTGCAGGGGTTCCACCACCTCAAAACGAGCAAAATTAGGTCCCTATACCCCTAAAGAGGGGGGGGGGGTGAAGGCGGCTACCTTCGGGCGAGTCTGGTGTTGAAGCTAGGCTTGTTATTCTTCCTTGTTCTCTTGCGTGGAGTTTGGTCTGTTGGCGTGCTTGGTGAAGGTGTGGGTCTTGTCACTACTTTATAATCGTTCAGTTCTTCTCTTGCTGCTCGCCATACGCTGTTGTACATCAGGGTTTTCATGTCAGTTACTACCCTGGTAACAGTTTCCTCGCCGTTTCTGTGTTTTTTCGTTATTGTTCGTGCTTCCACGTCCAGGATTGACAATGGTTCTTCTGTGTCCTTGGGGTCGTGAATCAGGAATCTGCGTGGGGATCGCAGACCATCTAGGCTTACTGGGGAGACCGATTCATTGTCGAATTCTGACAATTCGCAGCCGTCCCCGTCCTCGTGTTCATATACTGGGTCCCGCAGTGGTACGTGGAATTCTTGCATTCTCGGGTCGGTGTTTTCTTCGACAAAACTCATGACAGTAGTGTATGGGTTGAACATTTTCGGGGCTGCTATGCTGGTAGTCACTTTGGGTTCAGGTGCGATGACAGTTGCTGATTCAGCAGATGTTGAGATCGGTTGTGAAGCCGTTGGGGTGCTGTCGTTTGCCGTAGTCGGGTTTGCAGGAGCGGCTGGTGTAGGGTTGGCCTCTGTTGTAGTAGAGCGGGAGGTGAACATGGCCTCTGGTATCACAAACGATGGTAGGTTGTTCTCCTTGTACAGTTCCTTCAGTAATTCATAACGTAGTCTGAGATCTTCGCCTGAGAGCGCCGTTGCGAAGTGTATCAGGGCTGCAACAGTGCTATCAGGGGTGGCTGCAGGCGGCGTGAGTGAGGACGGCTGGCTGGCTGGGTTGAGAGGTGTTGTCTGTGACCTTGAGTGGCTGGCGCGGGAGCTGCTGGTCCAGTAGTTGAGTTGTGCGCCGCTCGCGGCGCCACTTGTCGGGAGTGCTGGGAAGGCTTCTGCTTGAATGTTGAAAAGATTTCATTCTTGGAGTAGGATTTCGAGGTCTGGCGTCGATCATTTTCGCTATTTCTTCCTGCCTGGTGGGGCAGTCTTGAGAGACGGCTGTGTGTTCTCCGTTGCAAAGTAGACAGCGCTTGATGGTGGCTGTGCAGGTCCTGTGATGGTGTTCTCCAGTACAAATGCTGCATTTCTGCAGCCTGTTTGGGCACTTCTGGGCGTAGTGGGTGTATTGATAACACCGAAAACATTGACGAAGGCGGAAGTAACGCTGCCTGGTGATCTGGTGGGGTGTGCAGGCCACTCCACAGCATCTGAGTCCGTTGTCGGCCGCGAGAGTAGCCTCTGCTGGAGTCTTGAGGGTGACTTTGAGGGTTGGCCTCCCGCTTTCACCCTGCTGGATGAGGTGGGCCGAGATGGCTGTGAGAGACCGGTTCAGAGCGTTTATGCTCTTCACGATCTCAGTGATGGGCTGTTCGGCGATGATGGCACTCACTCTGTGGATGAATACTGTTCTTATAGCCTGGAACTGGAGGGGAGGCAGGAGTGTTAGCCCCTTTGCCTCGAGTGCAGTGGTCGACGTTGTGGTAAAAAGGGTTTCTAGTGCAGCTGCACTACTGAAGAGAATTTGGGGTCCCTTAACGTCCATAACGACGTCGATAGGGTGCTACCCCAGAGGTCGAGGTCAGTAGCTCCATGATCTCGGCCTTGTTAAAAGTGGTGTCGGTTCCTCGGAACCGCACCTTCACTCTGAAAAGCATGATGCCTATGCAGGCACCACGCTAGAAATCAGGAGGGAAGCGCTCACGTTGCTGCTCAATATTTACCCACCCGGCAGTGCTAGGTGCAAGCTTCCTCTCCTGCTTGATGACGCACGAATGCCCGCACGATTTCCCGACTATATCCCATCAAGCGGACGTACTAGTAGCATTGCAACTCCTGCCTGCCCTTACTTTACGCTTGTGGTCGAAGTAGACACGGCTTTCTCACAACGCTTTCAAAACTGCAGTTGCCTACTCGTCTGTTTCACGTCCCTGTGAAATGACTTTTGCACAAATCCAAAAAATAGAGCAAAATCAGCGATAATAGTGATTGAGGTGAGCCGCCTGTTGGCTGCAGCCAGAGGAAGGAGGGGAGGGGCAACGGGGTGACGTAGGCGAGTCGAGCAGCCAATGGCGCTCGAGCAAGCGCCTCGAGACGGCGTATATAAGCAAAAATTTTTCGGCGCCGGCCATCACAAACCACAGTTGTTCACCATGGCTCGCACCAAGCAGACTGCTCGCAAGTCCACGGGAGGCAAGGCTCCTCGTAAGCAGCTGGCCACCAAGGCAGCACGCAAGTCTGCTCCTGCCACAGGGGGTGTGAAGAAGCCTCACCGTTACAGGCCCGGAACGGTCGCCCTGCGTGAGATCCGTCGTTACCAGAAGAGCACCGAGTTGCTCATCAGGAAACTTCCCTTCCAGCGTCTGGTGCGCGAGATTGCCCAGGACTTCAAGACCGATCTTCGCTTCCAGTCGTCTGCCGTCATGGCTTTACAGGAGGCATCCGAGGCTTACCTGGTCGGTCTCTTCGAGGACACTAACCTCTGTGCCATCCACGCCAAGCGTGTCACCATCATGCCAAAGGACATTCAGCTTGCTCGCCGTATCCGTGGAGAGCGTGCATAAGCTAAATCGACCACCCTAGTATACACCAAACTCGGCCCTTCTCAGGGCCAAAATATCCTTCTAAGGAGATTTCAGACATTCCTAGCATCAGTCATATGAATTAACCTTCATCTACACATATAATAAATAAATAAATAAATAAATAAACAAATACACTAATTTAGGGCGTCATACATACACGTGATATCAATAAATCAAGTCATTTGTAGTACAACCTGTTCTCTTACAAACAAAACGCCGTCGCTTTTCGCTCTTATGCACTGTCAAGGATCACCCACCCCCCCCACCCCCCCAAAATAAAAATTGTCATACTGTACTAGAAATAAAAGCAGCTTGTATAAGTGACATACTGTCCAGTCCTGTTTTATTCT
The DNA here is from genome assembly GCF_040958095.1 of Procambarus clarkii. Classification (NCBI taxonomy): domain Eukaryota; kingdom Metazoa; phylum Arthropoda; class Malacostraca; order Decapoda; family Cambaridae; genus Procambarus; species Procambarus clarkii. Next base: position 275,732 of record NW_027189300.1, on the reverse strand, counting down.
GTTTTCGGTCCTCTGGCTTAATCTGTTAAGTTAGGAGATGACATTTTAAATTAACCGTTTTCTTGACATTTTCAAACCTAAGAGGGTGGCCTGCATAGTAATCCTAATGTGGAACATAACAATGAATCTCTAATCTCTAGAAAAAAGATACCGAGTGCTTATATGTGTTGAGAGAGAGAGAGAGAGAGAGAGAGAGAGAGAGAGAGAGAGAGAGAGAGAGAGAGAGAGAGAGAGAGAGAGAGAGAGAGAGAGACAGACAGACAGACAGACAGACAGACAGACAGACAGACAGACAGACAGACAGACAGACAGACAAGACAGACAGACAGACAGACAGACAGACAGACAGACAGACAGACAGACAGAGACTGAGAGAGAGAAACACACACAGACAGTTTCATAAATATTCTCATTTTATAGCTATTTGCTTTCAGTGACAGAGGTTTTTGTTATAATAGTATTGGTGTCTAACACTCACAATCTCTTTAGAAATTAAAGTGTGGCTCCAATGGAGCCGAGTTTGTTGGTTTGAGGCCAAGCCACCACCACAGGGCAGTAAGTAAGCCGTTTACTTGGAGGAGGTGTACTTGGTGACGGCCTTAGTGCCCTCAGAGACGGCGTGCTTGGCCAGTTCTCCGGGCAACAGGAGCCTTACAGCCGTCTGGATCTCCCGACTGGTAATGGTGGAACGCTTGTTGTAGTGGGCCAGGCGAGAAGCCTCGGCGGCGATGCGCTCAAGATGTCGTTCACGAACGAGTTCATGATCGACATGGCTTTGGAAGAGATACCAGTGTCGGGGTGGACCTGCTTCAGCACTTTGTAGATGTAGATGCTGTAGCTCTCCTTCCTCCTGCGCTTCTTTTTCTTATCGCCCTTGGCAATGGCCTTCTGGGCCTTTCCGGCCTTCTTGGCAGCCTTTCCAGATGCCTTGGGTGGCATGATGATGCTCGTGCTGGCTGGCGTTGCAGTACAATAATGAACTTTTGCGCGAGTCGAGCTTTCCTTTTATATCCCGCTCGCGACTCAGCTCAGAGCGGGTCGCGTGGCGGAGCGCGCTGATTGGTCAGTGGCGGACTCCCTTGATCCTGAGCGGGGTATATAACACGAAGCTCGATCTGCGGGCCGGCATTAAAACACCACAAACCCACAACAGCAGCAGCAATGTCAGGACGCGGCAAGGGAGGCAAAGTGAAGGGCAAGTCAAAGTCTCGCTCCAGCAGGCCGGACTTCAGTTCCCCGTGGGCAGAATTCACCGTCTGCTGCGTAAGGGCAACTACGCCGAACGCGTCGGTGCTGGCGCTCCTGTCTACCTGGCAGCCGTCATGGAATACCTCGCTGCCGAAGTTCTCGAGCTCGCCGGTAACGCCGCACGTGACAACAAGAAGACCCGTATCATCCCACGTCACTTGCAGTTGGCCATCCGCAACGACGAAGAACTCAACAAACTTCTGTCTGGCGTAACCATTGCACAGGGAGGTGTTCTTCCAAACATTCAGGCAGTTCTTTTGCCAAAGAAGACAGAGAAGAAGTAAGCACTTCTGCCACCCACCGCGACAAATACCATAACCAGGCTCCATCCGGAGCCACACACACTTTAATAGAGAGATTCAAGTAGACAATCAACTTTCAAACATTAATAATAACATTTATATTGATTTCATTTGGAATGTGTACATAACAAACAAACAAAACAAAATTATAGGGGATATTCAGCATCACTTGGAATATTAACCAATCATATAAATCCAATATATATTTTATATTTTACTTTAAGCGAGGAATTCATATTCTATCCATTTTTAATCATACAAATGAACAAAAGCAATTCTTCACTAGACGTAATGAATGAATAAATGATCAAGGTTTTAATGTGTTTCATGAATATATATATATATATATATATATATATATATATATATATATATATATATATATATATATATATATATATATATATATATATATATATATATATATATATATATATATATTAATACTTGTGAACCAGAATATGTTTGAGCAGCAGCGATCGTGCCTGCCATTGGCCGAAGTGCAACAATTCAAATAATTTAAAGGGCCTGCTCGGGTATATAAGAGAGGCTGGGAGACTGGGGCCGGTGGTGGGTGATGGGTGATGAGTGATGGTGTGGTGTGGTGTGGTGTGGTGTGGTGTGTGTTGTTAAGAGTTGATTTACGGCCAGCCAGCCAGCCAGCCAGCCAGCCAGCTGCAGCCAAGGCAGGGCAAGGCAAGGCAAGGCAAGGCAAGGCAAGGCAGGCAGGCAGGCAGGCAGGCAGGCAGGCAGGCAGGCAGGCAGGCAGGCAGGCAGCCAGGCAGGCCAGGCAGCCAGACAGGCAGGCAGGCAGGCAGGCAGGCAGGCAGGCAGGCAGGCAGGCAGGCAGGCAGGCAGGCAGAGGCAGGCAGGCAGGCAGGCAGGCAGGCAGGCAGGCAGGCAGCAGGCAGCAGGCAGCCAGGCAGGCCAGGCAGGCCAGGCAGGCAGGCAGCAGGCAGTACAGGCAGGCCAGCCAGCCAGCCAGCCAGGCCAGCCAGCCAGCCAGCCGACCAGCCAGCCAGCCAAGCCAGCCAGCCAGCCAGCAGCCAGCCAGCCAGCCAGCCAGCCAGCCAGCCAGCCAGCCAGCCCAGCCAGCCAGCCAGCCAGCAGCCAGCCAGCCAGCCAGCCAGCCAGCCAGCCAGCCACTCCCACTTTGTATTATATGCATTCAATTTATATTCAAACATTATATATGTTAAGGGCCTTGTTTTAGTGTTTATTTTAAAAATGACAACATCGAGTCATTTTACCAGTCCTTTAGCGTTAACGGTGATGCATTTTAAAACTGAACATAAATCGCCTTTTCTGGATATATCAAATATCGAATCCGCTTAATGTGCCTACAATTCAATCATTCAAAAAATACATAATTTACATCAAGCCTTTTCATAGAACAGACAATAAGATTTGTACATGCAAAATAAAAAAAAAAAATCCTTTAAGTTATCAATACAATGTGAGAAAACTTTACTTTTATAACTAAAGTTGCACAATTATACCAACTCTATGGTGGCTGGGTTGTAAGGTGTGTGGCTGGTGTTTTGGAAGTCGCGAGTTCAAACGACCCAATGGGAATAATACTTTTTTTTTTTTGCCATACAATCTTCCTAATACTATTATGTAGGTTTGTGTGTGTGTTTTTTTTATTCATTCTTTGTTTTATAGATGACATACATATTGACTCCTTTTACCGGTCCTTAATTAGGCTCTGGGGAAGCAATGGTGGTGGTGGTGGTGGTGGTGGTGGTGCATTTAAAACTAAACCAAAAATCACCAGTTCTGGACGCGTCAAATATCATATCCGCTTAATGTGTCTACAACCTAATTACTTAAAACTACACTATTTAATTCATTCATATCATGTGCATATTGGTCATTATGCTCATACAACCGACATCAAAATTTATTTTCATTATTAGAATCATACATTTCATCAAGTAATACAGATACAAAGAGATTTTCTTTCTGAGAAGACCGTTAGTATTGGCTTGCAGGCAGGAGGCAGGCAGGCAGGCAGCATTTGAGGGTTATTATTTCGCCTGTTGATTGGGGGGAGGGTTGATGTGTTAGGGGGTTTTCGGTTAGATGTGGTGGTGGTGATTGGTGGTGGTGATTGGTGGTGATTGGTGGTGATTGGTGGTGGTGGTGGTGGTGGTAGTAGGTGGGAGTTGGGGTGGGGGGGTGGGGGGGGGGGGGGGGGGGGGGGGGGGGGGGGGGGGGGGAGGGAAGGGGAGGGGAATGATGGTCTGTGGATTCCTTCTCCGTAACCCTTTACATATAGCAAAAATATGCCTTCTTGTGGGTATAGAAACATTAACACAAATTATATCAGTAACTGATATTGTAGCCTTTTAAAACAGAAAAGATTTGTACATACAAATACTTTTTAATTATCATTTATTTGTGGAAATGGCATTTACGTCATTAAATTGATACCTCAGCATCAAGCTAGTGTCCTGCAGCAGTGGTCCAGTGGTAAAGTGTATATAAGTGATGCGTATTCTTGGAGTTGCGAGTTCAAACCCGGATTAAGCTATATATATATATATATATATATATATACAACATGTTTTGTTTTGGTTGTTTGTTTTTGTATAAAGCCTCACACAATATCTATATTAAGCGAGTTTGTTTTAAACATGACATACATATTAATTCATTTTACCAGGCCTTATTCCACACAACTCCGTGAATTTCCCGTGGAGCCAGCCATTCAAACAAAAACAAACGAAACAAAACAAAACAAAACAAAAAACATTATTGCCAACAGCATTTGGTGTTCCCAGGCGGTCACCCATCCAAGTACTAACCAAACCCAACGTTGCTTAACTTCGCTGATCGGACGAGAAGCGGTGTTCTCAACGTGGTGTGGCCGTTGGCATGAGACTGCCTACACATTGTGGCTAATAACCAACTCTTTTAAGTCATCGCGGCAGGATACGGACCTGCTTGTGGTGTCTTAATGGTAATTGTATCCTAACATATTTTTGTCTCCTTGGCATGGATATTTAACATCGTTTATTCAGTCTTGGTTTATGTTCTTTCGCCATTTACAGACATTTTACATCTACCTACTTCCTCAGCCTGCCCTGCCAATTTCTAATGAATTTGTGGATTTTCTTTTGTAATACAAACATGTGTGTGCTCATCTGCTCTTCAGTTTTTATGATATTTGTCTCATCTGTCCTGCTTTATGATACTTTTACAAAGAACATGAACAAATGCTTCTATTTTAGAGAAGATATGGGATCCAGGTTTCGGAGCCGTAAAACCAACCGTCGTGATTGGTGGACGAGTTGCCAGGTTGCAGCTTCTGTACCGTGCCGGCACATAAATAGGTTCGGCTCAAGCGGCGGCAGCATCATTCCCCCGTGACTGTCTGAGCGTCTCTCATCACCTTGGTTGTTCATCATCATCATGGTAGAAGCAAAGCCTACCAAGAAGGCTGCGGCTGCTGCTGCTGCTGTGGTGGCCACCACCAGGAAACCTCGCGTCCAGGTTGCTCACCCGAAAACTAGTCAAATGGTTCTAGCCGCGGTCGCAGCACTCAAAGACCGTAAGGGCTCGTCTCTACAAGCAATCAAGAAGTACGTTGTTGCCAACAACAAAGTCGAGGGCTGCCAAGATCGCCATTTACATCCGAAGATTTCTCAAGAAAGCAGTGGCTGACGGCATTCTTGTTCAGGACCAAGGGAAGTGGAGCTAGTGGATCATTCAAGCTGGCCGTAGCAGAGAAGAGGGCCGTTCTAACTCCCAAGAAAGCCACCACAACCAAGAAACCATCTACAGCAGCAAAGAAGGCCGTGGTAACTCCCAAGAAAGCCGCCACAAGCAACAAACCACCTACAGCCTTGAAAAAGAAGCAGCAGCAGCAGCTTGTTGTTGGGAACAAAAAGCCCAAAATAAAGAGAGCTTCAAAATCTCCCAAACCACCCAAGGCAAAGGAAAGCTGTCAAAAAAAACAACAAAGGCAAAATAAACGACGACATGCAAGCAGCATGAATACACATGACAATAAACATCCAGGCCTCCCCCCCTCAGTGGAGGGCCTCATATGATTCCAAAAAGAGTTTAGTTTTGTAGACCAAATAAATCATTACTTTTGGGGTAGATTTACTCTGTATATTATATATATATATATATATATATATATATATATATATATATATATATATATATATATATATATATATATATATATATATATATATACATACATACATGGGTGAGGTGATATGGTACCAAAGTTTTGGGTAAGGTGATTGACATTTACACAAGATAAAACACGAACCAATGGGAATAAAAACATAAGAATGGAAGTAACTGCAGAAGGCCTATTGGCCCATAACACAAGCACTTCCTCTTGATGCTTCTATATTGGTTCAGAGTCTTGAAGCTATAATAATATATATATATATATATATATATATATATATATATATATATATATATATATATATATATATATATATATATATATATATATATATATACACACAAAACTAAATAGTCTTGTTAGACAAATTGCCCCTATTAGAGGCAAGTTGACTAACAAGCCGAATGACTGGCAATTGTTTTGAATTTGAGTTAAATCTAACATAGAAATGTAATCAAACCTAACCTAACCTATGCTAACCCAAGCTAAGCTAACCTAACCTAACCTAAGCTAACCCAAGCTAAGCTAAGCTAACCTAACCTAACCTAACCTAACCTAACCTAAGCTAATCTAACCTAACCTAACCCAGCAATTCATGATCTTAATATAATACTGTTAATTGGATAAACCAATTTGGAAAGAAATGTTCGAAAATAACAAAATTAACTGTGCTTGTTAGGAAAATTGGGCCTTGCATACTTGTCCCAATAGTGTGGTTCTCGCTTTTAGGTACGACATAAACGTATACCTAAGTTGAGAGAGAAAAAGATTCTCACTCAAACATGCATATCGATTGCCAGTCCTGAATTCTGGGTAAATATTCGTGTCCTCCCTTTTCATTTACCATCATTTGGATACTATCAAAACAGCTCTGAGAAGGATAAAATGAATAAAACGGGTAGCTCCCTCATGTAAAAAGGAAGAGTTGGGAAAGATCTCTCTCTCTCTCTCTCTCCCCCTCACACCCCCCCCCCCCCCACCAATGATCCTGCTCTGCTAGTATATAACGTAACAAACCTTCCCCCCCCCCCTCCCCAATCAGAGTCCCTTTAAGCATGCGAGGATAAAAAATAGATTTCATAAGACCCAATGTGCTAGCTGATATCAAAACAATTTATGTTATCGTCTATTAAGCCCTTCAGTAAAAAAGTATAGGGACCTAATTAGGTCCCGTTTTGAGGTGGTGGTGGGTGGAATCGATGGATTAGCCAAGCTCTTATCCGCCGAATCCGTAGAGGGTACGACCCTGGCGCTTCAGAGCGTACACCACGTCCATGGCAGTGACGGTCTTCCTCTTGGCGTGTTCCGTGTAGGTTACAGCATCACGGATGACGTTCTCGAGGAACACCTTCAGGACGCCACGGGTCTCTTCGTAGATGAGACCCGAAATACGCTTGACGCCGCCACGACGAGCTAAGCGACGAATAGCGGGCTTGGTGATGCCCTGGATGTTGTCACGTAGCACCTTACGATGACGCTTGGCGCCACCCTTTCCGAGTCCCTTGCCTCCCTTGCCGCGTCCAGTCATGGTGTTGTAGTTGTGTGAATCGAATTGATCGAATGCCATTCATTCATTTCATTCATTTAAATATAGGTCAAGATACCCTTATGGGTGAGCGTGGAAGTGGGGATAGGGGAAGAATTAGTGGGGGTGAGAGGAAGGGTTTTCAGTATGAGGTAAAGTGCCAGGGCTAGACCCAGCTGCATGGCATTGAAATCGTTATGACCAGACTAGGCAGTGAAGGCAAGGAATCGGATCTGTGACAACATTTCGTCTTTTCTGAGCACCCACGGAGACAGCAGTCCTCAGCTGGGTGTGCCCTGGAGGCTCACACCAGATGTGGTCTTTGATCTGTTAATCAGCATCGCGGCCCACCCAAGGCACCAGAAAACGGGAGCTAGTTGGTCCCCCCCTAAAGAGGGGGGAGAAGAGTTAGGAGGTTATAGTTGGAAGTTTGGTGATTTGAGTAGTGATATTATAGGAGAGGGGTTATGTAAAGGACGGAGCAGGAGGTGGATCGTCGATCAGGTTAAAGAGGTTGTGCGTATGTCTGGGTCTGCTTAGGGACGTTTCTGAGGAACGTGTCGTAGTTGTCATGATAGGTGAGAATTCTGTCAATCTGTTTCTTCCCCATAGTATCCCAGGTTATGTTCAGAGGTGGGATGTTCGCCCTCTCATGCAGGGCCTCACTGGTGGTGAAGTCCTGCCAATGGGTATCGAACACCCATCTCAGAGCCCTGTTCTGGGTACGCTGGAGTTTCTTCCTATTTGTTGGTGCTGCAAGTGTGAGTGGGATCGGTGCATATGTTAGGAGTGGGAGAATAAGTGTTTTGTATAAGTAGAGCTTGGTGGCTTGGGAGGCATGTTTAAGTGGGTAGAGTTTTGATAGGGCGTTTGAGGCTATAGCTTTCTTGGGTGTTATGTGTGTGTGAAAGCGAAGGTTAAAGTCTAGTGTGAGTCCAAGTACTGTGGTTTTGTTGACTCTTGGGATCTGGGTTGCATCTGGTGATTGAGAGTAGAGTTTTACTGGGTCAGGGTTTCGTCGTTTGTTGTAGAAAAAGTATGTTATTTTTGACTTGTTGGGGTTTGTTTTTATTCGCCAGTCGTGTTCCCAGAGGGTGACTTTGTCTATTTCTTGTTGTGCTTTCCGTGTGAGGGCGTTAATCGAATAGTCTGTGATCAGTTGGGTTACGTCGTCAGCGTAGCAAAGGGTCATTGATGTCCAGTATACTGGGTCAGGGATGTCGTTTATATAGAGTATGTATAAGGTTGGTGAAAGAACTGAGCCCTGAGGGACACCTGCATTTAGGTTGAAATAACCCGACAGCTTGCTGAGGAACTTGATCTGCATCTTTCTATTTGTTAGAAAGCTGCAAAGTAGCCTCTGCATGTTATCAGATAGTTGAAACAGAGTGCAGAGTTTGTAACGCAGGCCGTCGTGCCATACGGTGTCAAAAGCTTTTTCGACGTCCTTTGCAATGAGGGCCGTCTTGGCCCTTTGGTGTTTATTTATGGAGAGGTAGTTTGTTATTATGTTCAGTGCGTCTTGTGTTGAGCGGTGTTGTCTGAAGCCAAATTGTTTGTCTGTCAATATGTTTTTGTGTTCTAGGTGATTCCTGAGTTTATGATTAATGAGTTTTTCGTATACTTTTCCTAATGTCTCTAGTAAGCTGATCGGTCTGTAGTTCTTAGGGTCTGTCGGGGATTTTTGGGGTTTTGGAATGAGGATTGCTGTGGCTTCTTTGAATGGGCTTGGGAAATATCCTGATGCTAGTGAGGCGTTGTAGACGTCTGTGAGTGCAAAGATTAGGGGGTCTGGAAGTTGCTTGAGGAGAGCTTGGCCAATGCCAGAGGCTCCTGGGGCTTTACGTCTGGTGTTCTTGAGCATGAGTTTTACTTCTTCAGGTAGTATTGATTCTGTGAGGTCACTTTCTAAGTCGTCTAGTGTCGTGAGGTCAATGGTAGGGTAGTGTGTGATGGCATGAGGGTTGTGTCGTATCCATGTTTCTACTCTGTTTATGTTTTGTATTGCTGTTGGTTGTGGGGGGTGGGGATTGAAGATGTCCTGCCAGTGTTGTTTGAATATGCCTATTACTTCTGAGGGATCGGTGTAGTTTTGATTGTTGTGAGTGATGTATGTAAAGGCAGAAGAGGAGGAGTTTCCTCTGATCCTCTTTATGAAGTTCCAGAATTGTTGTGGAGTTGTTTTCCTTTGTATTTCAGCTTTATGTATGAGTTTCTCCCAGTTGTTAGCATGGTCTTGGTCAAGGCTGTTGAGTATGTGGTTTTTGAGTATAGTGAGGTCTGTGTTTACTTGATTGTATCTGTGAAGGTTGTGGGTGAATCTGTTGTGATAGCAGGAGAGTAGCCTTTTTGTTCTGATCGAAGGAAAAAAGGAGTATCTAGTTTTGTGGGTTGTTTTTGGAATGGTAGCATCAGCTGCTTGTATGATGTTATTCTGGATGGTGAGGACTTGGGAATCTATGTCTGTGTGTGGTTTGTCTTGGAAGTTGTAGGGCTGTGTGCTGGCAGTTAGGTGTTGTTTGAAGGCTTCCCAGTCTGCATTTTGATAGTCATATTGTGGGGTGGCTGGGATGAGTATGGGGTTGCTGGAGAGTGTGAGTGATATGGGTATGTGATCTGAGCCAGTGAGGGGTCCGGGTGTGATGTAGTGTTGTAGGTGAGTGCCTGCTCTGTTGGTGAGGATTAGATCTGGTCTCCCAGTTCCATTGTGTGTGTAGGTTGTTTGGAAGTCAGGGCCAAGGAAGGTGAGGTGTTTGTTTTGGTGGAGTTGGTGTAGTTGTTGACCGTGCATGTTGTGTTGGCGATGGTTGAATGTTTGGTGTTTTGCATTTAGGTCTGCTAGGAGGAAGACTGGTATGTGTGTGTGGTTGAAGAGAGTGTTTAGGTCCTGGAGGGGGAGACCCAAGTTTGGACGAATGTATGTGGTACCAATGATCATCTGCCCGTGTTGAGTGTGAATGCGGACTGCTAGGAAGTGTTTGTGTTGCCAGTTGGTAGTGAGGAGGTCATGTTTATAGGTGTTCTTTATTAGAATAGCAACCCCTTCGTAAGCTTCATCAGGAGATTGGTATGTTGTGAAGCCAAAATGTCTAATTTTGTGAGAGTTCGTCACGCATGTGCTGTTTAGTAGCAATGCCCGCACGATTTCCCGACTATATCCCATCAAGCGGACGTACTAGTAGCATTGCAACTCCTGCCTGCCCTTACTTTACGCTTGTGGTCGAGTAGACACGGCTTTCTCACAACGCTTTCAAAACTGCAGTTGCCTACTCGTCTGTTTCACGTCCCTGTGAAATGACTTTTGCACAAATCCAAAAAATAGAGCAAAATCAGCGATAATAGTGATTGAGGTGAGCCGCCTGTTGGCTGCAGCCAGAGGAAGGAGGGGAGGGGCAACGGGGTGACGTAGGCGAGTCGAGCAGCCAATGGCGCTCGAGCAAGCGCCTCGAGACGGCGTATATAAGCAAAAATTTTTCGGCGCCGGCCATCACAAACCACAGTTGTTCACCATGGCTCGCACCAAGCAGACTGCTCGCAAGTCCACGGGAGGCAAGGCTCCTCGTAAGCAGCTGGCCACCAAGGCAGCACGCAAGTCTGCTCCTGCCACAGGGGGTGTGAAGAAGCCTCACCGTTACAGGCCCGGAACGGTCGCCCTGCGTGAGATCCGTCGTTACCAGAAGAGCACCGAGTTGCTCATCAGGAAACTTCCCTTCCAGCGTCTGGTGCGCGAGATTGCCCAGGACTTCAAGACCGATCTTCGCTTCCAGTCGTCTGCCGTCATGGCTTTACAGGAGGCATCCGAGGCTTACCTGGTCGGTCTCTTCGAGGACACTAACCTCTGTGCCATCCACGCCAAGCGTGTCACCATCATGCCAAAGGACATTCAGCTTGCTCGCCGTATCCGTGGAGAGCGTGCATAAGCTAAATCGACCACCCTAGTATACACCAAACTCGGCCCTTCTCAGGGCCAAAATATCCTTCTAAGGAGATTTCAGACATTCCTAGCATCAGTCATATGAATTAACCTTCATCTACACATATAATAAATAAATAAATAAATAAACAAATACACTAATTTAGGTGTCATACATACACGTGATATCAATAAATCAAGTCATTTGTAGTACAACCTGTTCTCTTACAAACAAAACGCCGTCGCTTTTCGCTCTTATGCACTGTCAAGGATCACCCCCCCCCCCCCCCCCCCCCCCAAAATAAAAATTGTCATACTGTACTAGAAATAAAAGCAGCTTGTATAAGTGACATACTGTCCAGTCCTGTTTTATTCTGTTTTCGGTCCTCTGGCTTAATCTGTTAAGTTAGGAGATGACATTTTAAATTAACCGTTTTCTTGACATTTTCAAACCTAAGAGGGTGGCCTGCATAGTAATCCTAATGTGGAACATAACAATGAATCTCTAATCTCTAGAAAAAAGATACCGAGTGCTTATATGTGTTGAGAGAGAGAGAGAGAGAGAGAGAGAGAGAGAGAGAGAGAGAGAGAGAGAGAGAGAGAGAGAGAGAGAGAGAGAGAGAGAGAGAGAGAGAGAGACAGACAGACAGACAGACAGACAGACAGACAGACAGACAGACAGACAGACAAGACAGACAGACAGACAGACAGACAGACAGACAGACAGACAGACAGAGACTGAGAGAGAGAAACACACACAGACAGTTTCATAAATATTCTCATTTTATAGCTATTTGCTTTCAGTGACAGAGGTTTTTGTTATAATAGTATTGGTGTCTAACACTCACAATCTCTTTAGAAATTAAAGTGTGGCTCCAATGGAGCCGAGTTTGTTGGTTTGAGGCCAAGCCACCACCACAGGGCAGTAAGTAAGCCGTTTACTTGGAGGAGGTGTACTTGGTGACGGCCTTAGTGCCCTCAGAGACGGCGTGCTTGGCCAGTTCTCCGGGCAACAGGAGCCTTACAGCCGTCTGGATCTCCCGACTGGTAATGGTGGAACGCTTGTTGTAGTGGGCCAGGCGAGAAGCCTCGGCGGCGATGCGCTCAAAGATGTCGTTCACGAACGAGTTCATGATCGACATGGCTTTGGAAGAGATACCAGTGTCGGGGTGGACCTGCTTCAGCACTTTGTAGATGTAGATGCTGTAGCTCTCCTTCCTCCTGCGCTTCTTTTCTTATCGCCCTTGGCAATGGCCTTCTGGGCCTTTCCGGCCTTCTTGGCAGCCTTTCCAGATGCCTTGGGTGGCATGATGATGCTCGTGCTGGCTGGCGTTGCAGTACAATAATGAACTTTTGCGCGAGTCGAGCTTTCCTTTTATATCCCGCTCGCGACTCAGCTCAGAGCGGGTCGCGTGGCGGAGCGCGCTGATTGGTCAGTGGCGGACTCCCTTGATCCTGAGCGGGGTATATAACACGAAGCTCGATCTGCGGGCCGGCATTAAAACACCACAAAACCCACAACAGCAGCAGCAATGTCAGGACGCGGCAAGGGAGGCAAAGTGAAGGGCAAGTCAAAGTCTCGCTCCAGCAGGGCCGGACTTCAGTTCCCCGTGGGCAGAATTCACCGTCTGCTGCGTAAGGGCAACTACGCCGAACGCGTCGGTGCTGGCGCTCCTGTCTACCTGGCAGCCGTCATGGAATACCTCGCTGCCGAAGTTCTCGAGCTCGCCGGTAACGCCGCACGTGACAACAAGAAGACCCGTATCATCCCACGTCACTTGCAGTTGGCCATCCGCAACGACGAAGAACTCAACAAACTTCTGTCTGGCGTAACCATTGCACAGGGAGGTGTTCTTCCAAACATTCAGGCAGTTCTTTTGCCAAAGAAGACAGAGAAGAAGTAAGCACTTCTGCCACCCACCGCGACAAATACCATAACCAGGCTCCATCCGGAGCCACACACACTTTAATAGAGAGATTCAAGTAGACAATCAACTTTCAAACATTAATAATAACATTTATATTGATTTCATTTGGAATGTGTACATAACAAACAAACAAAACAAAATTATAGGGGATATTCAGCATCACTTGGAATATTAACCAATCATATAAATCCAATATATATTTTATATTTTACTTTAAGCGAGGAATTCATATTCTATCCATTTTTAATCATACAAATGAACAAAAGCAATTCTTCACTAGACGTAATGAATGAATAAATGATCAAGGTTTTAATGTGTTTCATGAATATATATATATATATATATATATATATATATATATATATATATATATATATATATATATATATATATATATATATATATATATATATATATATATATATATATATATATATATATATATATATTAATACTTGTGAACCAGAATATGTTTGAGGCAGCAGCGATCGTGCCTGCCATTGGCCGAAGTGCAACAATTCAAATAATTTAAAGGGCCTGCTCGGGTATATAAGAGAGGCTGGGAGACTGGGGCCGGTGGTGGGTGATGGGTGATGAGTGATGGTGTGGTGTGGTGTGGTGTGGTGTGGTGTGGTGTTGTTAAGAGTTGATTTACGGCCAGCCAGCCAGCCAGCCAGCCAGCCAGCTGCAGCCAAGGCAGGGCAAGGCAAGGCAAGGCAAGGCAAGGCAAGGCAGGCAGGCAGGCAGGCAGGCAGGCAGGCAGGCAGGCAGGCAGGCAGGCAGGCAGCCAGGCAGCCAGGCAGCCAGACAGGCAGGCAGGCAGGCAGGCAGGCAGGCAGGCAGGCAGGCAGGCAGGCAGGCAGGCAGGCAGGCAGCCAGGCAGGCAGGCAGGCAGGCAGGCAGGCAGGCAGGCAGGCAGGCAGGCAGCCAGGCAGCCAGGCAGCCAGGCAGGCAGGCAGGCAGGCAGGCAGCCAGCCAGCCAGCCAGCCAGCCAGCCAGCCAGCCAGCCAGCCAGCCAGCCAGCCAGCCAGCCAGCCAGCCAGCCAGCCAGCCAGCCAGCCAGCCAGCCAGCCAGCCAGCCAGCCAGCCAGCCAGCCAGCCAGCCAGCCAGCCAGCCAGCCAGCCAGCCAGCCAGCCAGCCAGCCAGCCAGCCAGCCAGCCAGCCAGCCAGCCAGCCAGCCAGCCAGCCAGCCAGCCAGCCAGCCAGCCAGCCACTCCCACTTTGTATTTATATGCATTCAATTTATATTCAAACATTATATATGTTAAGGGCCTTGTTTTAGTGTTTATTTTAAAAATGACAAACATCGAGTCATTTTACCAGTCCTTTAGCGTTAACGGTGATGCATTTTAAAACTGAACATAAATCGCCTTTTCTGGATATATCAAATATCGAATCCGCTTAATGTGCCTACAATTCAATCATTCAAAAAATACATAATTTACATCAAGCCTTTTCATAGAACAGACAATAAGATTTGTACATGCAAAATAAAAAAAAAAAATCCTTTAAGTTATCAATACAATGTGAGAAAACTTTACTTTTATAACTAAAGTTGCACAATTATACCAACTCTATGGTGGCTGGGTTGTAAGGTGTGTGGCTGGTGTTTTGGAAGTCGCGAGTTCAAACGACCCAATGGGAATAATACTTTTTTTTTTTTGCCATACAATCTTCCTAATACTATTATGTAGGTTTGTGTGTGTGTTTTTTTATTCATTCTTTGGTTTTATAGATGACATACATATTGACTCCTTTTACCGGTCCTTAATTAGGCTCTGGGGAAGCAATGGTGGTGGTGGTGGTGGTGGTGGTGGTGCATTTAAAACTAAACCAAAAATCACCAGTTCTGGACGCGTCAAATATCATATCCGCTTAATGTGTCTACAACCTAATTACTTAAAACTACACTATTTAATTCATTCATATCATGTGCATATTGGTCATTATGCTCATACAACCGACATCAAAATTTATTTTCATTATTAGAATCATACATTTCATCAAGTAATACAGATACAAAGAGATTTTCTTTCTGAGAAGACCGTTAGTATTGGCTTGCAGGCAGGCAGGCAGGCAGGCAGGCAGGCATTTGAGGGTTATTATTTCGCCTGTTGATTGGGGGGAGGGTTGATGTGTTAGGGGGTTTTCGGTTAGATGTGGTGGTGGTGATTGGTGGTGGTGGTGATTGGTGGTGATTGGTGGTGATTGGTGGTGGTGGTGGTGGTGGTAGTAGGTGGGAGTTGGGGGTGGGGGGGGTGGGGGGGGGGGGGGGGGGTGGGGAGGGAAGGGGAGGGGAATGATGGTCTGTGGATTCCTTCTCCGTACCCTTTACATATAAGCAAAAATATGCCTTCTTGTGGGTATAGAAACATTAACACAAATTATATCAGTAACTGATATTGTAGCCTTTTAAACAGAAAAGATTTGTACATACAAATACTTTTTAATTATCATTTATTTGTGGAAATGGCATTTACGTCATTAAATTGATACCTCAGCATCAAGCTAGTGTCCTGCAGCAGTGGTCCAGTGGTAAAGTGTATATAAGTGATGCGTATTCTTGGAGTTGCGAGTTCAAACCCGGATTAAGCTATATATATATATATATATATATATACAACATGTTTTGTTTTGGTTGTTTGTTTTTGTATAAAGCCTCACACAATATCTATATTAAGCGAGTTTGTTTTAAACATGACATACATATTAATTCATTTTACCAGGCCTTATTCACACAACTCCGTGAATTTCCCGTGGAGCCAGCCATTCAAACAAAAACAAACGAAACAAAACAAAACAAAACAAAAAAACATTATTGCCAACAGCATTTGGTGTTCCCAGGCGGTCACCCATCCAAGTACTAACCAAACCCAACGTTGCTTAACTTCGCTGATCGGACGAGAAGCGGTGTTCTCAACGTGGTGTGGCCGTTGGCATGAGACTGCCTACACATTGTGGCTAATAACCAACTCTTTAAGTCATCGCGGCAGGATACGGACCTGCTTGTGGTGTCTTAATGGTAATTGTATCCTAACATATTTTTGTCTCCTTGGCATGGATATTTAACATCGTTTATTCAGTCTTGGGTTTATGTTCTTTCGCCATTTACAGACATTTTACATCTACCTACTTCCTCAGCCTGCCCTGCCAATTTCTAATGAATTTGTGGATTTTCTTTTGTAATACAAACATGTGTGTGCTCATCTGCTCTTCAGTTTTTATGATATTTGTCTCATCTGTCCTGCTTTATGATACTTTTACAAAGAACATGAACAAATGCTTCTATTTTAGAGAAGATATGGGATCCAGGTTTCGGAGCCGTAAAACCAACCGTCGTGATTGGTGGACGAGTTGCCAGGTTGCAGCTTCTGTACCGTGCCGGCACATAAATAGGTTCGGCTCAAGCGGCGGCAGCATCATTCCCCCGTGACTGTCTGAGCGTCTCTCATCACCTTGGTTGGTTCATCATCATCATGGTAGAAGCAAAGCCTACCAAGAAGGCTGCGGCTGCTGCTGCTGCTGTGGTGGCCACCACCAGGAAACCTCGCGTCCAGGTTGCTCACCCGAAAACTAGTCAAATGGTTCTAGCCGCGGTCGCAGCACTCAAAGACCGTAAGGGCTCGTCTCTACAAGCAATCAAGAAGTACGTTGTTGCCAACAACAAAGTCGAGGCTGCCAAGATCGCCATTTACATCCGAAGATTTCTCAGAAAGCAGTGGCTGACGGCATTCTTGTTCAGACCAAGGGAAGTGGAGCTAGTGGATCATTCAAGCTGGCCGTAGCAGAGAAGAGGGCCGTTCTAACTCCCAAGAAAGCCACCACAACCAAGAAACCATCTACAGCAGCAAAGAAGGCCGTGGTAACTCCCAAGAAAGCCGCCACAAGCAACAAACCACCTACAGCCTTGAAAAAGAAGCAGCAGCAGCAGCTTGTTGTTGGGAACAAAAAGCCAAAATAAAGAGAGCTTCAAAATCTCCCAAACCACCCAAGGCAAAGAAAGCTGTCAAAAAAACAACAAAGGCAAAATAAACGACGACATGCAAGCAGCATGAATACACATGACAATAAACATCCAGGCCTCCCCCCCTCAGTGGAGGGGCCTCATATGATTCCAAAAAAGAGTTTAGTTTTGTAGACAAATAAATCATTACTTTTGGGGTAGATTTACTCTGTATATTATATATATATATATATATATATATATATATATATATATATATATATATATATATATATATATATATATATATATATATATATATATACATACATACATGGGTGAGGTGATATGGTACCAAAGTTTTGGGTAAGGTGATTGACATTTACACAAGATAAAACACGAACCAATGGGAATAAAAACATAAGAATGGAAGTAACTGCAGAAGGCCTATTGGCCCATAACACAAGCACTTCCTCTTGATGCTTCTATATTGGTTCAGAGTCTTGAAGCTATAATAATATATATATATATATATATATATATATATATATATATATATATATATATATATATATATATATATATATATATATATATATATATATATATACACACAAAACTAAATAGTCTTGTTAGACAAATTGCCCCTATTAGAGGCAAGTTGACTAACAAGCCGAATGACTGGCAATTGTTTTGAATTTGAGTTAAATCTAACATAGAAATGTAATCAAACCTAACCTAACCTATGCTAACCCAAGCTAAGCTAACCTAACCTAACCTAAGCTAACCCAAGCTAAGCTAAGCTAACCTAACCTACCTAACCTAACCTAACCTAAGCTAATCTAACCTAACCTAACCCAGCAATTCATGATCTTAATATAATACTGTTAATTGGATAAACCAATTTGGAAAGAAATGTTCGAAAATAACAAAATTAACTGTGCTTGTTAGGAAAATTGGGCCTTGCATACTTGTCCCAATAGTGTGGTTCTCGCTTTTAGGTACGACATAAACGTATACCTAAGTTGAGAGAGAAAAAGATTCTCACTCAAACATGCATATCGATTGCCAGTCCTGAATTCTGGGTAAATATTCGTGTCCTCCCTTTTCATTTACCATCATTTGGATACTATCAAAACAGCTCTGAGAAGGATAAAATGAATAAAACGGGTAGCTCCCTCATGTAAAAAGGAAGAGTTGGGAAAGATCTCTCTCTCTCTCTCTCTCCCCCTCACACCCCCCCCCCCCCCACCAATGATCCTGCTCTGCTAGTATATAACGTAACAAACCTTCCCCCCCCCCCTCCCCAATCAGAGTCCCTTTAAGCATGCGAGGATAAAAAATAGATTTCATAAGACCCAATGTGCTAGCTGATATCAAAACAATTTATGTTATCGTCTATTAAGCCCTTCAGTAAAAAAGTATAGGGACCTAATTAGGTCCCGTTTTGAGGTGGTGGTGGGTGGAATCGATGGATTAGCCAAGCTCTTATCCGCCGAATCCGTAGAGGGTACGACCCTGGCGCTTCAGAGCGTACACCACGTCCATGGCAGTGACGGTCTTCCTCTTGGCGTGTTCCGTGTAGGTTACAGCATCACGGATGACGTTCTCGAGGAACACCTTCAGGACGCCACGGGTCTCTTCGTAGATGAGACCCGAAATACGCTTGACGCCGCCACGACGAGCTAAGCGACGAATAGGCGGGCTTGGTGATGCCCTGGATGTTGTCACGTAGCACCTTACGATGACGCTTGGCGCCACCCTTTCCGAGTCCCTTGCCTCCCTTGCCGCGTCCAGTCATGGTGTTGTAGTTGTGTGAATCGAATTGATCGAATGCCATTCATTCATTTCATTCATTTAAATATAGGTCAAGATACCCTTATGGGTGAGCGTGGAAGTGGGGATAGGGGAAGAATTAGTGGGGGTGAGAGGAAGGGTTTTCAGTATGAGGTAAAGTGCCAGGGCTAGACCCAGCTGCATGGCATTGAAATCGTTATGACCAGACTAGGCAGTGAAGGCAAGGAATCGGATCTGTGACAACATTTCGTCTTTTCTGAGCACCCACGGAGACAGCAGTCCTCAGCTGGGTGTGCCCTGGAGGCTCACACCAGATGTGGTCTTTGATCTGTTAATCAGCATCGCGGCCCACCCAAGGCACCAGAAAACGGGAGCTAGTTGGTCCCCCCCTAAAGAGGGGGGAGAAGAGTTAGGAGGTTATAGTTGGAAGTTTGGTGATTTGAGTAGTGATATTATAGGAGAGGGGTTATGTAAAGGACGGAGCAGGAGGTGGATCGTCGATCAGGTTAAAGAGGTTGTGCGTATGTCTGGGTCTGCTTAGGACGTTTCTGAGGAACGTGTCGTAGTT
The DNA here is from genome assembly GCF_040958095.1 of Procambarus clarkii. NCBI lineage: Eukaryota > Metazoa > Arthropoda > Malacostraca > Decapoda > Cambaridae > Procambarus > Procambarus clarkii. The sequence continues at coordinate 256,351 of NW_027189300.1, read as the reverse complement.
GTCATGATAGGTGAGAATTCTGTCAATCTGTTTCTTCCCCATAGTATCCCAGGTTATGTTCAGAGGTGGGATGTTCGCCCTCTCATGCAGGGCCTCACTGGTGGTGAAGTCCTGCCAATGGGTATCGAACACCCATCTCAGAGCCCTGTTCTGGGTACGCTGGAGTTTCTTCCTATTTGTTGGTGCTGCAAGTGTGAGTGGGATCGGTGCATATGTTAGGAGTGGGAGAATAAGTGTTTTGTATAAGTAGAGCTTGGTGGCTTGGGAGGCATGTTTAAGTGGGTAGAGTTTTGATAGGGCGTTTGAGGCTATAGCTTTCTTGGGTGTTATGTGTGTGTGAAAGCGAAGGTTAAAGTCTAGTGTGAGTCCAAGTACTGTGGTTTTGTTGACTCTTGGGATCTGGGTTGCATCTGGTGATTGAGAGTAGAGTTTTACTGGGTCAGGGTTTCGTCGTTTGTTGTAGAAAAAGTATGTTATTTTTGACTTGTTGGGGTTTGTTTTTATTCGCCAGTCGTGTTCCCAGAGGGTGACTTTGTCTATTTCTTGTTGTGCTTTCCGTGTGAGGGCGTTAATCGAATAGTCTGTGATCAGTTGGGTTACGTCGTCAGCGTAGCAAAGGGTCATTGATGTCCAGTATACTGGGTCAGGGATGTCGTTTATATAGAGTATGTATAAGGTTGGTGAAAGAACTGAGCCCTGAGGGACACCTGCATTTAGGTTGAAATAACCCGACAGCTTGCTGAGGAACTTGATCTGCATCTTTCTATTTGTTAGAAAGCTGCAAAGTAGCCTCTGCATGTTATCAGATAGTTGAAACAGAGTGCAGAGTTTGTAACGCAGGCCGTCGTGCCATACGGTGTCAAAAGCTTTTTCGACGTCCTTTGCAATGAGGGCCGTCTTGGCCCTTTGGTGTTTATTTATGGAGAGGTAGTTTGTTATTATGTTCAGTGCGTCTTGTGTTGAGCGGTGTTGTCTGAAGCCAAATTGTTTGTCTGTCAATATGTTTTTGTGTTCTAGGTGATTCCTGAGTTTATGATTAATGAGTTTTTCGTATACTTTTCCTAATGTCTCTAGTAAGCTGATCGGTCTGTAGTTCTTAGGGTCTGTCGGGGATTTTTGGGGTTTTGGAATGAGGATTGCTGTGGCTTCTTTGAATGGGCTTGGGAAATATCCTGATGCTAGTGAGGCGTTGTAGACGTCTGTGAGTGCAAAGATTAGGGGGTCTGGAAGTTGCTTGAGGAGAGCTTGGCCAATGCCAGAGGCTCCTGGGGCTTTACGTCTGGTGTTCTTGAGCATGAGTTTTACTTCTTCAGGTAGTATTGATTCTGTGAGGTCACTTTCTAAGTCGTCTAGTGTCGTGAGGTCAATGGTAGGGTAGTGTGTGATGGCATGAGGGTTGTGTCGTATCCATGTTTCTACTCTGTTTATGTTTGTATTGCTGTTGGTTGTGGGGGGTGGGGATTGAAGATGTCCTGCCAGTGTTGTTTGAATATGCCTATTACTTCTGAGGGATCGGTGTAGTTTTGATTGTTGTGAGTGATGTATGTAAAGGCAGAAGAGGAGGAGTTTCCTCTGATCCTCTTTATGAAGTTCCAGAATTGTTGTGGAGTTGTTTTCCTTTGTATTTCAGCTTTATGTATGAGTTTCTCCCAGTTGTTAGCATGGTCTTGGTCAAGGCTGTTGAGTATGTGGTTTTTGAGTATAGTGAGGTCTGTGTTTACTTGATTGTATCTGTGAAGGTTGTGGGTGAATCTGTTGTGATAGCAGGAGAGTAGCCTTTTTGTTCTGATCGAAGGAAAAAAAGGAGTATCTAGTTTTGTGGGTTGTTTTTGGAATGGTAGCATCAGCTGCTTGTATGATGTTATTCTGGATGGTGAGGACTTGGGAATCTATGTCTGTGTGTGGTTTGTCTTGGAAGTTGTAGGGCTGTGTGCTGGCAGTTAGGTGTTGTTTGAAGGCTTCCCAGTCTGCATTTTGATAGTCATATTGTGGGGTGGCTGGGATGAGTATGGGGTTGCTGGAGAGTGTGAGTGATATGGGTATGTGATCTGAGCAGTGAGGGGTCCGGGTGTGATGTAGTGTTGTAGGTGAGTGCCTGCTCTGTTGGTGAGGATTAGATCTGGTCTCCCAGTTCCATTGTGTGTGTAGGTTGTTTGGAAGTCAGGGCCAAGGAAGGTGAGGTGTTTGTTTTGGTGGAGTTGGTGTAGTTGTTGACCGTGCATGTTGTGTTGGCGATGGTTGAATGTTTGGTGTTTTGCATTTAGGTCTGCTAGGAGGAAGACTGGTATGTGTGTGTGGTTGAAGAGAGTGTTTAGGTCCTGGAGGGGGAGACCCAAGTTTGGACGAATGTATGTGGTACCAATGATCATCTGCCCGTGTTGAGTGTGAATGCGGACTGCTAGGAAGTGTTTGTGTTGCCAGTTGGTAGTGAGGAGGTCATGTTTATAGGTGTTCTTTATTAGAATAGCAACCCCTTCGTAAGCTTCATCAGGAGATTGGTATGTTGTGAAGCCAAAATGTCTAATTTTGTGAGAGTTCGTCACGCATGTGCTGTTTAGTAGCAATGCCCGCACGATTTCCCGACTATATCCCATCAAGCGGACGTACTAGTAGCATTGCAACTCCTGCCTGCCCTTACTTTACGCTTGTGGTCGAGTAGACACGGCTTTCTCACAACGCTTTCAAAACTGCAGTTGCCTACTCGTCTGTTTCACGTCCCTGTGAAATGACTTTTGCACAAATCCAAAAAATAGAGCAAAATCAGCGATAATAGTGATTGAGGTGAGCCGCCTGTTGGCTGCAGCCAGAGGAAGGAGGGGAGGGGCAACGGGGTGACGTAGGCGAGTCGAGCAGCCAATGGCGCTCGAGCAAGCGCCTCGAGACGGCGTATATAAGCAAAAATTTTTCGGCGCCGGCCATCACAAACCACAGTTGTTCACCATGGCTCGCACCAAGCAGACTGCTCGCAAGTCCACGGGAGGCAAGGCTCCTCGTAAGCAGCTGGCCACCAAGGCAGCACGCAAGTCTGCTCCTGCCACAGGGGGTGTGAAGAAGCCTCACCGTTACAGGCCCGGAACGGTCGCCCTGCGTGAGATCCGTCGTTACCAGAAGAGCACCGAGTTGCTCATCAGGAAACTTCCCTTCCAGCGTCTGGTGCGCGAGATTGCCCAGGACTTCAAGACCGATCTTCGCTTCCAGTCGTCTGCCGTCATGGCTTTACAGGAGGCATCCGAGGCTTACCTGGTCGGTCTCTTCGAGGACACTAACCTCTGTGCCATCCACGCCAAGCGTGTCACCATCATGCCAAAGGACATTCAGCTTGCTCGCCGTATCCGTGGAGAGCGTGCATAAGCTAAATCGACCACCCTAGTATACACCAAACTCGGCCCTTCTCAGGGCCAAAATATCCTTCTAAGGAGATTTCAGACATTCCTAGCATCAGTCATATGAATTAACCTTCATCTACACATATAATAAATAAATAAATAAATAAACAAATACACTAATTTAGGTGTCATACATACACGTGATATCAATAAATCAAGTCATTTGTAGTACAACCTGTTCTCTTACAAACAAAACGCCGTCGCTTTTCGCTCTTATGCACTGTCAAGGATCACCCCCCCCCCCCCCCCCCCCCAAAAATAAAAATTGTCATACTGTACTAGAAATAAAAGCAGCTTGTATAAGTGACATACTGTCCAGTCCTGTTTTATTCTGTTTTCGGTCCTCTGGCTTAATCTGTTAAGTTAGGAGATGACATTTTAAATTAACCGTTTTCTTGACATTTTCAAACCTAAGAGGGTGGCCTGCATAGTAATCCTAATGTGGAACATAACAATGAATCTCTAATCTCTAGAAAAAAGATACCGAGTGCTTATATGTGTTGAGAGAGAGAGAGAGAGAGAGAGAGAGAGAGAGAGAGAGAGAGAGAGAGAGAGAGAGAGAGAGAGAGAGAGAGAGAGAGAGAGAGAGAGAGAGAGAGAGACAGACAGACAGACAGACAGACAGACAGACAGACAGACAGACAGACAGACAAGACAGACAGACAGACAGACAGACAGACAGACAGACAGACAGACAGAGACTGAGAGAGAGAAACACACACAGACAGTTTCATAAATATTCTCATTTTATAGCTATTTGCTTTCAGTGACAGAGGTTTTTGTTATAATAGTATTGGTGTCTAACACTCACAATCTCTTTAGAAATTAAAGTGTGGCTCCAATGGAGCCGAGTTTGTTGGTTTGAGGCCAAGCCACCACCACAGGGCAGTAAGTAAGCCGTTTACTTGGAGGAGGTGTACTTGGTGACGGCCTTAGTGCCCTCAGAGACGGCGTGCTTGGCCAGTTCTCCGGGCAACAGGAGCCTTACAGCCGTCTGGATCTCCCGACTGGTAATGGTGGAACGCTTGTTGTAGTGGGCCAGGCGAGAAGCCTCGGCGGCGATGCGCTCAAAGATGTCGTTCACGAACGAGTTCATGATCGACATGGCTTTGGAAGAGATACCAGTGTCGGGGTGGACCTGCTTCAGCACTTTGTAGATGTAGATGCTGTAGCTCTCCTTCCTCCTGCGCTTCTTTTTCTTATCGCCCTTGGCAATGGCCTTCTGGGCCTTTCCGGCCTTCTTGGCAGCCTTTCCAGATGCCTTGGGTGGCATGATGATGCTCGTGCTGGCTGGCGTTGCAGTACAATAATGAACTTTTGCGCGAGTCGAGCTTTCCTTTTATATCCCGCTCGCGACTCAGCTCAGAGCGGGTCGCGTGGCGGAGCGCGCTGATTGGTCAGTGGCGGACTCCCTTGATCCTGAGCGGGGTATATAACACGAAGCTCGATCTGCGGGCCGGCATTAAAACACCACAAACCCACAACAGCAGCAGCAATGTCAGGACGCGGCAAGGGAGGCAAAGTGAAGGGCAAGTCAAAGTCTCGCTCCAGCAGGGCCGGACTTCAGTTCCCCGTGGGCAGAATTCACCGTCTGCTGCGTAAGGGCAACTACGCCGAACGCGTCGGTGCTGGCGCTCCTGTCTACCTGGCAGCCGTCATGGAATACCTCGCTGCCGAAGTTCTCGAGCTCGCCGGTAACGCCGCACGTGACAACAAGAAGACCCGTATCATCCCACGTCACTTGCAGTTGGCCATCCGCAACGACGAAGAACTCAACAAACTTCTGTCTGGCGTAACCATTGCACAGGGAGGTGTTCTTCCAAACATTCAGGCAGTTCTTTTGCCAAAGAAGACAGAGAAGAAGTAAGCACTTCTGCCACCCACCGCGACAAATACCATAACCAGGCTCCATCCGGAGCCACACACACTTTAATAGAGAGATTCAAGTAGACAATCAACTTTCAAACATTAATAATAACATTTATATTGATTTCATTTGGAATGTGTACATAACAAACAAACAAAACAAAATTATAGGGGATATTCAGCATCACTTGGAATATTAACCAATCATATAAATCCAATATATATTTTATATTTTACTTTAAGCGAGGAATTCATATTCTATCCATTTTTAATCATACAAATGAACAAAAGCAATTCTTCACTAGACGTAATGAATGAATAAATGATCAAGGTTTTAATGTGTTTCATGAATATATATATATATATATATATATATATATATATATATATATATATATATATATATATATATATATATATATATATATATATATATATATTAATACTTGTGAACCAGAATATGTTTGAGCAGCAGCGATCGTGCCTGCCATTGGCCGAAGTGCAACAATTCAAATAATTTAAAGGGCCTGCTCGGGTATATAAGAGAGGCTGGGAGACTGGGGCCGGTGGTGGGTGATGGGTGATGAGTGATGGTGTGGTGTGGTGTGGTGTGGTGTGGTGTGGTGTTGTTAAGAGTTGATTTACGGCCAGCCAGCCAGCCAGCCAGCCAGCCAGCTGCAGCCAAGGCAGGGCAAGGCAAGGCAAGGCAAGGCAAGGCAAGGCAGGCAGGCAGGCAGGCAGGCAGGCAGGCAGGCAGGCAGGCAGGCAGCCAGGCAGCCAGGCAGCCAGACAGGCAGGCAGGCAGGCAGGCAGGCAGGCAGGCAGGCAGGCAGGCAGGCAGGCAGGCAGGCAGCCAGGCAGGCAGGCAGGCAGGCAGGCAGGCAGGCAGGCAGGCAGGCAGCCAGGCAGCCAGGCAGCCAGGCAGGCAGGCAGGCAGGCAGGCAGGCAGCCAGCCAGCCAGCCAGCCAGCCAGCCAGCCAGCCAGCCAGCCAGCCAGCCAGCCAGCCAGCCAGCCAGCCAGCCAGCCAGCCAGCCAGCCAGCCAGCCAGCCAGCCAGCCAGCCAGCCAGCCAGCCAGCCAGCCAGCCAGCCAGCCAGCCAGCCAGCCAGCCAGCCAGCCAGCCAGCCAGCCAGCCAGCCAGCCAGCCAGCCAGCCAGCCAGCCAGCCACTCCCACTTTGTATTTATATGCATTCAATTTATATTCAAACATTATATATGTTAAGGGCCTTGTTTTAGTGTTTATTTTAAAAATGACAAACATCGAGTCATTTTACCAGTCCTTTAGCGTTAACGGTGATGCATTTTAAAACTGAACATAAATCGCCTTTTCTGGATATATCAAATATCGAATCCGCTTAATGTGCCTACAATTCAATCATTCAAAAAATACATAATTTACATCAAGCCTTTTCATAGAACAGACAATAAGATTTGTACATGCAAATAAAAAAAAAAAATCCTTTAAGTTATCAATACAATGTGAGAAAACTTTACTTTTATAACTAAAGTTGCACAATTATACCAACTCTATGGTGGCTGGGTTGTAAGGTGTGTGGCTGGTGTTTTGGAAGTCGCGAGTTCAAACGACCCAATGGGAATAATACTTTTTTTTTTTTGCCATACAATCTTCCTAATACTATTATGTAGGTTTGTGTGTGTGTTTTTTTTATTCATTCTTTGGTTTTATAGATGACATACATATTGACTCCTTTTACCGGTCCTTAATTAGGCTCTGGGGAAGCAATGGTGGTGGTGGTGGTGGTGGTGGTGGTGCATTTAAAACTAAACCAAAAATCACCAGTTCTGGACGCGTCAAATATCATATCCGCTTAATGTGTCTACAACCTAATTACTTAAAACTACACTATTTAATTCATTCATATCATGTGCATATTGGTCATTATGCTCATACAACCGACATCAAAATTTATTTTCATTATTAGAATCATACATTTCATCAAGTAATACAGATACAAAGAGATTTTCTTTCTGAGAAGACCGTTAGTATTGGCTTGCAGGCAGGCAGGCAGGCAGGCATTTGAGGGTTATTATTTCGCCTGTTGATTGGGGGGAGGGTTGATGTGTTAGGGGGTTTTCGGTTAGATGTGGTGGTGGTGATTGGTGGTGGTGGTGATTGGTGGTGATTGGTGGTGATTGGTGGTGGTGGTGGTGGTGGTAGTAGGTGGGAGTTGGGGGTGGGGGGGGTGGGGGGGGGGGTGGGGGAGGGAAGGGGAGGGGAATGATGGTCTGTGGATTCCTTCTCCGTACCCTTTACATATAAGCAAAAATATGCCTTCTTGTGGGTATAGAAACATTAACACAAATTATATCAGTAACTGATATTGTAGCCTTTTAAACAGAAAAGATTTGTACATACAAATACTTTTTAATTATCATTTATTTGTGGAAATGGCATTTACGTCATTAAATTGATACCTCAGCATCAAGCTAGTGTCCTGCAGCAGTGGTCCAGTGGTAAAGTGTATATAAGTGATGCGTATTCTTGGAGTTGCGAGTTCAAACCCGGATTAAGCTATATATATATATATATATATATATACAACATGTTTTGTTTTGGTTGTTTGTTTTTGTATAAAGCCTCACACAATATCTATATTAAGCGAGTTTGTTTTAAACATGACATACATATTAATTCATTTTACCAGGCCTTATTCCACACAACTCCGTGAATTTCCCGTGGAGCCAGCCATTCAAACAAAAACAAACGAAACAAAACAAAACAAAACAAAAAACATTATTGCCAACAGCATTTGGTGTTCCCAGGCGGTCACCCATCCAAGTACTAACCAAACCCAACGTTGCTTAACTTCGCTGATCGGACGAGAAGCGGTGTTCTCAACGTGGTGTGGCCGTTGGCATGAGACTGCCTACACATTGTGGCTAATAACCAACTCTTTTAAGTCATCGCGGCAGGATACGGACCTGCTTGTGGTGTCTTAATGGTAATTGTATCCTAACATATTTTTGTCTCCTTGGCATGGATATTTAACATCGTTTATTCAGTCTTGGGTTTATGTTCTTTCGCCATTTACAGACATTTTACATCTACCTACTTCCTCAGCCTGCCCTGCCAATTTCTAATGAATTTGTGGATTTTCTTTTGTAATACAAACATGTGTGTGCTCATCTGCTCTTCAGTTTTTATGATATTTGTCTCATCTGTCCTGCTTTATGATACTTTTACAAAGAACATGAACAAATGCTTCTATTTTAGAGAAGATATGGGATCCAGGTTTCGGAGCCGTAAAACCAACCGTCGTGATTGGTGGACGAGTTGCCAGGTTGCAGCTTCTGTACCGTGCCGGCACATAAATAGGTTCGGCTCAAGCGGCGGCAGCATCATTCCCCCGTGACTGTCTGAGCGTCTCTCATCACCTTGGTTGGTTCATCATCATCATGGTAGAAGCAAAGCCTACCAAGAAGGCTGCGGCTGCTGCTGCTGCTGTGGTGGCCACCACCAGGAAACCTCGCGTCCAGGTTGCTCACCCGAAAACTAGTCAAATGGTTCTAGCCGCGGTCGCAGCACTCAAAGACCGTAAGGGCTCGTCTCTACAAGCAATCAAGAAGTACGTTGTTGCCAACAACAAAGTCGAGGCTGCCAAGATCGCCATTTACATCCGAAGATTTCTCAAGAAAGCAGTGGCTGACGGCATTCTTGTTCAGACCAAGGGAAGTGGAGCTAGTGGATCATTCAAGCTGGCCGTAGCAGAGAAGAGGGCCGTTCTAACTCCCAAGAAAGCCACCACAACCAAGAAACCATCTACAGCAGCAAAGAAGGCCGTGGTAACTCCCAAGAAAGCCGCCACAAGCAACAAACCACCTACAGCCTTGAAAAAGAAGCAGCAGCAGCAGCTTGTTGTTGGGAACAAAAAGCCCAAAATAAAGAGAGCTTCAAAATCTCCCAAACCACCCAAGGCAAAGAAAGCTGTCAAAAAAACAACAAAGGCAAAATAAACGACGACATGCAAGCAGCATGAATACACATGACAATAAACATCCAGGCCTCCCCCCCTCAGTGGAGGGGCCTCATATGATTCCAAAAAAGAGTTTAGTTTTGTAGACAAATAAATCATTACTTTTGGGGTAGATTTACTCTGTATATTATATATATATATATATATATATATATATATATATATATATATATATATATATATATATATATATATATATATATATATATATATTAATACTTGTGAACCAGAATATGTTTGAGCAGCAGCGATCGTGCCTGCCATTGGCCGAAGTGCAACAATTCAAATAATTTAAAGGGCCTGCTCGGGTATATAAGAGAGGCTGGGAGACTGGGGCCGGTGGTGGGTGATGGGTGATGAGTGATGGTGTGGTGTGGTGTGGTGTGGTGTGGTGTGGTGTTGTTAAGAGTTGATTTACGGCCAGCCAGCCAGCCAGCCAGCCAGCCAGCTGCAGCCAAGGCAGGGCAAGGCAAGGCAAGGCAAGGCAAGGCAAGGCAGGCAGGCAGGCAGGCAGGCAGGCAGGCAGGCAGGCAGGCAGGCAGGCAGGCAGCCAGGCAGCCAGGCAGCCAGACAGGCAGGCAGGCAGGCAGGCAGGCAGGCAGGCAGGCAGGCAGGCAGGCAGGCAGGCAGGCAGCCAGGCAGGCAGGCAGGCAGGCAGGCAGGCAGGCAGGCAGGCAGGCAGCCAGGCAGCCAGGCAGCCAGCCAGGCAGGCAGGCAGGCAGGCAGGCAGCCAGCCAGGCCAGCCAGCCAGCCAGCCAGCCAGCCAGCCAGCCAGCCAGCCAGCCAGCCAGCCAGCCAGCCAGCCAGCCAGCCAGCCAGCCAGCCAGCCAGCCAGCCAGCCAGCCAGCCAGCCAGCCAGCCAGCCAGCCAGCCAGCCAGCCAGCCAGCCAGCCAGCCAGCCAGCCAGCCAGCCAGCCAGCCAGCCAGCCAGCCCACTCCCACTTTGTATTTATATGCATTCAATTTATATTCAAACATTATATATGTTAAGGGCCTTGTTTTAGTGTTTATTTTAAAAATGACAAACATCGAGTCATTTTACCAGTCCTTTAGCGTTAACGGTGATGCATTTTAAAACTGAACATAAATCGCCTTTTCTGGATATATCAAATATCGAATCCGCTTAATGTGCCTACAATTCAATCATTCAAAAAATACATAATTTACATCAAGCCTTTTCATAGAACAGACAATAAGATTTGTACATGCAAAATAAAAAAAAAAATCCTTTAAGTTATCAATACAATGTGAGAAAACTTTACTTTTATAACTAAAGTTGCACAATTATACCAACTCTATGGTGGCTGGGTTGTAAGGTGTGTGGCTGGTGTTTTGGAAGTCGCGAGTTCAAACGACCCAATGGGAATAATACTTTTTTTTTTTTGCCATACAATCTTCCTAATACTATTATGTAGGTTTGTGTGTGTGTTTTTTTTATTCATTCTTTGGTTTTATAGATGACATACATATTGACTTCCTTTTACCGGTCCTTAATTAGGCTCTGGGGAAGCAATGGTGGTGGTGGTGGTGGTGGTGGTGGTGCATTTAAAACTAAACCAAAAATCACCAGTTCTGGACGCGTCAAATATCATATCCGCTTAATGTGTCTACAACCTAATTACTTAAAACTACACTATTTAATTCATTCATATCATGTGCATATTGGTCATTATGCTCATACAACCGACATCAAAATTTATTTTTCATTATTAGAATCATACATTTCATCAAGTAATACAGATACAAAGAGATTTTCTTTCTGAGAAGACCGTTAGTATTGGCTTGCAGGCAGGCAGGCAGGCAGGCATTTGAGGGTTATTATTTCGCCTGTTGAATTGGGGGGAGGGTTGATGTGTTAGGGGGTTTTCGGTTAGATGTGGTGGTGGTGATTGGTGGTGGTGGTGATTGGTGGTGATTGGTGGTGATTGGTGGTGGTGGTGGTGGTTGGTAGTAGGTGGGAGTTGGGTGGGGGTGGGGGGGTGGGGGGGGGGGGGTGGGGGAGGGAAGGGGAGGGGAATGATGGTCTGTGGATTCCTTCTCCGTACCCTTTACATATAAGCAAAAATATGCCTTCTTGTGGGTATAGAAACATTAACACAAATTATATCAGTAACTGATATTGTAGCCTTTTAAACAGAAAAGATTTGTACATACAAATACTTTTTAATTATCATTTATTTGTGGAAATGGCATTTACGTCATTAAATTGATACCTCAGCATCAAGCTAGTGTCCTGCAGCAGTGGTCCAGTGGTAAAGTGTATATAAGTGATGCGTATTCTTGGAGTTGCGAGTTCAAACCCGGATTAAGCTATATATATATATATATATATATATATACAACATGTTTTGTTTTGGTTGTTTGTTTTTGTATAAAGCCTCACACAATATCTATATTAAGCGAGTTTGTTTTAAACATGACATACATATTAATTCATTTTACCAGGCCTTATTCCACACAACTCCGTGAATTTCCCGTGGAGCCAGCCATTCAAACAAAAACAAACGAAACAAAACAAAACAAAACAAAAAACATTATTGCCAACAGCATTTGGTGTTCCCAGGCGGTCACCCATCCAAGTACTAACCAAACCCAACGTTGCTTAACTTCGCTGATCGGACGAGAAGCGGTGTTCTCAACGTGGTGTGGCCGTTGGCATGAGACTGCCTACACATTGTGGCTAATAACCAACTCTTTTAAGTCATCGCGGCAGGATACGGACCTGCTTGTGGTGTCTTAATGGTAATTGTATCCTAACATATTTTTGTCTCCTTGGCATGGATATTTAACATCGTTTATTCAGTCTTGGGTTTATGTTCTTTCGCCATTTACAGACATTTTACATCTACCTACTTCCTCAGCCTGCCCTGCCAATTTCTAATGAATTTGTGGATTTTCTTTTGTAATACAAACATGTGTGTGCTCATCTGCTCTTCAGTTTTTATGATATTTGTCTCATCTGTCCTGCTTTATGATACTTTTACAAAGAACATGAACAAATGCTTCTATTTTAGAGAAGATATGGGATCCAGGTTTCGGAGCCGTAAAACCAACCGTCGTGATTGGTGGACGAGTTGCCAGGTTGCAGCTTCTGTACCGTGCCGGCACATAAATAGGTTCGGCTCAAGCGGCGGCAGCATCATTCCCCCGTGACTGTCTGAGCGTCTCTCATCACCTTGGTTGGTTCATCATCATCATGGTAGAAGCAAAGCCTACCAAGAAGGCTGCGGCTGCTGCTGCTGCTGTGGTGGCCACCACCAGGAAAACCTCGCGTCCAGGTTGCTCACCCGAAAACTAGTCAAATGGTTCTAGCCGCGGTCGCAGCACTCAAAGACCGTAAGGGCTCGTCTCTACAAGCAATCAAGAAGTACGTTGTTGCCAACAACAAAGTCGAGGCTGCCAAGATCGCCATTTACATCCGAAGATTTCTCAAGAAAGCAGTGGCTGACGGCATTCTTGTTCAGACCAAGGGAAGTGGAGCTAGTGGATCATTCAAGCTGGCCGTAGCAGAGAAGAGGGCCGTTCTAACTCCCAAGAAAGCCACCACAACCAAGAAACCATCTACAGCAGCAAAGAAGGCCGTGGTAACTCCCAAGAAAGCCGCCACAAGCAACAAACCACCTACAGCCTTGAAAAAGAAGCAGCAGCAGCAGCTTGTTGTTGGGAACAAAAAGCCCAAAATAAAGAGAGCTTCAAAATCTCCCAAACCACCCAAGGCAAGAAAGCTGTCAAAAAAACAACAAAGGCAAAATAAACGACGACATGCAAGCAGCATGAATACACATGACAATAAACATCCAGGCCTCCCCCCCTCAGTGGAGGGGCCTCATATGATTCCAAAAAAGAGTTTAGTTTTGTAGACAAATAAATCATTACTTTTGGGGTAGATTTACTCTGTATTATATATATATATATATATATATATATATATATATATATATATATATATATATATATATATATATATATATATATATATATATATATATATATATACATACATACATGGGTGAGGTGATATGGTACCAAAGTTTTGGGTAAGGTGATTGACATTTACACAAGATAAAACACGAACCAATGGGAATAAAAAACATAAGAATGGAAGTAACTGCAGAAGGCCTATTGGCCCATAACACAAGCACTTCCTCTTGATGCTTCTATATTGGTTCAGAGTCTTGAAGCTATAATAATATATATATATATATATATATATATATATATATATTATATATATATATATATATATATATATATATATATATATATATATATATATCACACAAAACTAAATAGTCCTTGTTAGACAAATTGCCCCTATTAGAGGCAAGTTGACTAACAAGCCGAATGACTGGCAATTGTTTTGAATTTGAGTTAAATCTAACATAGAAATGTAATCAAACCTAACCTAACCTATGCTAACCCAAGCTAAGCTAACCTAACCTAACCTAAGCTAAGCTAAGCTAACCTAACCTAACCTAACCTAACCTAAGCTAATCTAACCTAACCTAACCCAGCAATTCATGATCTTAATATAATACTGTTAATTGGATAAACCAATTTGGAAAGAAATGTTCGAAAATAACAAAATTAACTGTGCTTGTTAGGAAAATTGGGCCTTGCATACTTGTCCCAATAGTGTGGTTCTCGCTTTTAGGTACGACATAAACGTATACCTAAGTTGAGAGAGAAAAAGATTCTCACTCAAACATGCATATCGATTGCCAGTCCTGAATTCTGGGTAAATATTCGTGTCCTCCCTTTTCATTTACCATCATTTGGATACTATCAAAACAGCTCTGAGAAGGATAAAATGAATAAAACGGGTAGCTCCCTCATGTAAAAAGGAAGAGTTGGGAAAGATCTCTCTCTCTCTCTCTCTCCCCCTCACACCCCCCCCCCCCCCCCCACCAATGATCCTGCTCTGCTAGTATATAACGTAACAAACCTTCCCCCCCCCCCCTCCCCAATCAGAGTCCCTTTAAGCATGCGAGGATAAAAAATAGATTTCATAAGACCCAATGTGCTAGCTGATATCAAAAACAATTTATGTTATCGTCTATTAAGCCCTTCAGTAAAAAAGTATAGGGACCTAATTAGGTCCCGTTTTGAGGTGGTGGTGGGTGGAATCGATGGATTAGCCAAGCTCTTATCCGCCGAATCCGTAGAGGGTACGACCCTGGCGCTTCAGAGCGTACACCACGTCCATGGCAGTGACGGTCTTCCTCTTGGCGTGTTCCGTGTAGGTTACAGCATCACGGATGACGTTCTCGAGGAACACCTTCAGGACGCCACGGGTCTCTTCGTAGATGAGACCCGAAATACGCTTGACGCCGCCACGACGAGCTAAGCGACGAATAGCGGGCTTGGTGATGCCCTGGATGTTGTCACGTAGCACCTTACGATGACGCTTGGCGCCACCCTTTCCGAGTCCCTTGCCTCCCTTGCCGCGTCCAGTCATGGTGTTGTAGTTGTGTGAATCGAATTGATCGAATGCCCGCACGATTTCCCGACTATATCCCATCAAGCGGACGTACTAGTAGCATTGCAACTCCTGCCTGCCCTTACTTTACGCTTGTGGTCGAGTAGACACGGCTTTCTCACAACGCTTTCAAAACTGCAGTTGCCTACTCGTCTGTTTCACGTCCCTGTGAAATGACTTTTGCACAAATCCAAAAAATAGAGCAAAATCAGCGATAATAGTGATTGAGGTGAGCCGCCTGTTGGCTGCAGCCAGAGGAAGGAGGGGAGGGGCAACGGGGTGACGTAGGCGAGTCGAGCAGCCAATGGCGCTCGAGCAAGCGCCTCGAGACGGCGTATATAAGCAAAAATTTTTCGGCGCCGGCCATCACAAACCACAGTTGTTCACCATGGCTCGCACCAAGCAGACTGCTCGCAAGTCCACGGGAGGCAAGGCTCCTCGTAAGCAGCTGGCCACCAAGGCAGCACGCAAGTCTGCTCCTGCCACAGGGGGTGTGAAGAAGCCTCACCGTTACAGGCCCGGAACGGTCGCCCTGCGTGAGATCCGTCGTTACCAGAAGAGCACCGAGTTGCTCATCAGGAAACTTCCCTTCCAGCGTCTGGTGCGCGAGATTGCCCAGGACTTCAAGACCGATCTTCGCTTCCAGTCGTCTGCCGTCATGGCTTTACAGGAGGCATCCGAGGCTTACCTGGTCGGTCTCTTCGAGGACACTAACCTCTGTGCCATCCACGCCAAGCGTGTCACCATCATGCCAAAGGACATTCAGCTTGCTCGCCGTATCCGTGGAGAGCGTGCATAAGCTAAATCGACCACCCTAGTATACACCAAACTCGGCCCTTCTCAGGGCCAAAATATCCTTCTAAGGAGATTTCAGACATTCCTAGCATCAGTCATATGAATTAACCTTCATCTACACATATAATAAATAAATAAATAAATAAACAAATACACTAATTTAGGTGTCATACATACACGTGATATCAATAAATCAAGTCATTTGTAGTACAAACCTGTTCTCTTACAAACAAAAACGCCGTCGCTTTTCGCTCTTATGCACTGTCAAGGATCACCACCCCCCCCCCCCCCCAAAAATAAAAATTGTCATACGGTACTAGAAATAAAAGCAGCTTGTATAAGTGACATACTGTCCAGTCCTGTTTTATTCTGTTTTCGGTCCTCTGGCTTAATCTGTTAAGTTAGGAGATGACATTTTAAATTAACCGTTTTCTTGACATTTTCAAACCTAAGAGGGTGGCCTGCATAGTAATCCTAATGTGGAACATAACAATGAATCTCTAATCTCTAGAAAAAAGATACCGAGTGCTTATATGTGTTGAGAGAGAGAGAGAGAGAGAGAGGAGAGAGAGAGAGAGAGAGAGAGAGAGAGAGAGAGGAGAGAGAGAGAGAGAGAGAGAGAGAGAGAGAGAGAGAGACAGACAGACAGACAGACAGACAGACAGACAGACAGACAGACAGACAGACAGACAGACAAGACAGACAGACAGACAGACAGACAGACAGACAGACAGACAGACAGAGACTGAGAGAGAGAAACACACACAGACAGTTCATAAATATTCTCATTTTATAGCTATTTGCTTTCAGTGACAGAGGTTTTTGTTATAATAGTATTGGTGTCTAACACTCACAATCTCTTTAGAAATTAAAGTGTGGCTCCAATGGAGCCGAGTTTGTTGGTTTGAGGCCAAGCCACCACCACAGGGCAGTAAGTAAGCCGTTTACTTGGAGGAGGTGTACTTGGTGACGGCCTTAGTGCCCTCAGAGACGGCGTGCTTGGCCAGTTCTCCAGGGCAACAGGAGCCTTACAGCCGTCTGGATCTCCCGACTGGTAATGGTGGAACGCTTGTTGTAGTGGGCCAGGCGAGAAGCCTCGCGGCGATGCGCTCAAAGATGTCGTTCACGAACGAGTTCATGATCGACCATGGCTTTGGAAGAGATACACAGTGTCGGGGTGGACCTGCTTCAGCACTTTGTAGATGTAGATGCTGTAGCTCTCCTTCCTCCTGCGCTTCTTTTTCTTATCGCCCTTGGCAATGGCCTTCTGGGCCTTTCCGGCCTTCTTGGCAGCCTTTCCAGATGCCTTGGGTGGCATGATGATGCTCGTGCTGGCTGGCGTTGCAGTACAATAATGAACTTTTGCGCGAGTCGAGCTTTCCTTTTATATCCCGCTCGCGACTCAGCTCAGAGCGGGTCGCGTGGCGGAGCGCGCTGATTGGTCAGTGGCGGACTCCCTTGATCCTGAGCGGGGTATATAACACGAAGCTCGATCTGCGGGCCGGCATTAAAACACCACAAACCCACAACAGCAGCAGCAGCAATGTCAGGACTCGGCAAGGGAGGCAAAGTGAAGGGCAAGTCAAAGTCTCGCTCCAGCAGGGCCGGACTTCAGTTCCCCGTGGGCAGAATTCACCGTCTGCTGCGTAAGGGCAACTACGCCGAACGCGTCGGTGCTGGCGCTCCTGTCTACCTGGCAGCCGTCATGGAATACCTCGCTGCCGAAGTTCTCGAGCTCGCCGGTAACGCCGCACGTGACAACAAGAAGACCCGTATCATCCCACGTCACTTGCAGTTGGCCATCCGCAACGACGAAGAACTCAACAAACTTCTGTCTGGCGTAACCATTGCACAGGGAGGTGTTCTTCCAAACATTCAGGCAGTTCTTTTGCCAAAGAAGACAGAGAAGAAGTAAGCACTTCTGCCACCCACCGCGACAAATACCATAACCAGGCTCCATCCGGAGCCACACACACTTTAATAGAGAGATTCAAGTAGACAATCAACTTTCAAACATTAATAATAACATTATATTGATTTCATTTGGAATGTGTACATAACAAACAAACAAAACAAAATTATAGGGGATATTCAGCATCACTTGGAATATTAACCAATCATATAAATCCAATATAATATTTATATTTTACTTTAAGCGAGGAATTCATATTCTATCCATTTTAATCATACAAATGAACAAAAAGCAATTCTTCACTAGACGTAATGAATGAATAAATGATCAAGGTTTTAATGTGTTTCATGAATATATATATATTAGATATATATATATTATATATAGATACTATATAATATATTAATATATATATATATATACTATATAATATATATATATATATATATATATATATATATATATATATAGTATATATATTAATACTTGTGAACCAGAATATGTTTGGCAGCAGCGATCGTGCCTGCCATTGGCCGAAGTGCAAGACAATTCAAATAATTTAAAAGGGCCCTGCTCGGTATATAAGAGAGGCTGGGAGACTGGGGCCGGTGGTGTGGTGATGGGTGATGAGTGATGGTGTGGGTGTGGTGTGGGTGTGGTGTTGGTGTGGTGTTGTTAAGAGTTGATTTACGGCAGCCAGCCAGCCAGCCAGCCAGCCAGCTGCAGCCAAGGCAGGGGCACGGCAAGGCAAGGCAAGTGCAAGGCAAGGCAGGCAGGCAGGCAGGCAGGCAGGCAGGCAGGCAGGCAGGCAGCCAGGCAGCCAGGCAGCCAGACAGGCAGGCAGGCAGGCAGGCAGGCAGGCAGCAGGCAGGCAGGCAGGCAGGCAGGCAGGCAGGCAGCCAGGCAGGCAGGCAGGCAGGCAGGCAGGCAGGCAGGCAGGCAGGCAGCCAGGCAGCCAGGCAGCCAGGCAGGCAGCAGGCAGCAGGCAGGCCAGCCAGCCAGCCAGCCAGCCAGCCAGCCAGCCAGCCAGCCAGCCAGCCAGCCAGCCAGCCACCAGCCAGCCAGCCACCAGCCAGGCCAGCCAGCCCAGCCAGCCACCAGCCAAGCCGCCAGCCACCAGCCAGCCAGCCAGCCATCCAGCCAGCCAGCCAGCCAGCCAGCCAGCCAGCCAGCCACCAGCCAGCCAGCCAGCCAGCCAGCCAGCCAGCCAGCCAGCCAGCCAGCCAGCCAGCCAGCCAGCCACTCCCACTTTGTATTTATATGCATTCAATTTATATTCAAACTTATATATGTTAAGGGCCTTGTTTTAGTGTTTTATTTTAAAAATGACAAACATCGGTCATTTTAACCAGTCCTTTAGCGTTAACGGTGATGCATTTTAAACTGAACATAAATCGCCTTTTCTGGATATATCAAATATCGAATCCGCTTAATGTGCCTACAATTCAATCATTCAAAAAATACATAATTTACATCAAGCCTTTTCATAGAACAGACAATAAGATTTGTACATGCAAAATAAAAAAAAAAATCCTTTAAGTTATCATACAATGTGAGAAAACTTTACTTTTATAACTAAAGTTGCACAATTATACCAACTCTATGGTGGCTGGTTGTAAGGTGGTGTGCTGGTGTTTTGGAAGTCGCGAGTTCAAACGACCCAATGGGAATAATACTTTTTTTTTTTGCCATACAATCTTCCTAATACTATTATGTAGGTTTGTGTGTGTGTTTTTTTATTCATTCTTTGGTTTTATAGATGACATACATATTGACTCCTTTTACCGGTCCTTAATTAGGCTCTGGGGAAGCAATGGTGGTGGTGGTGGTGGTGGTGGTGGTGCATTTAAAACTAAACCAAAAATCACCAGTTCTGGACGCGTCAAATATCATATCCGCTTATGTGTCTACAACCTAATTACTTAAAACTACACTATTTAATTCATTCATATCATGTGCATATTGGTCATTATGCTCATACAACCGACATCAAAATTTATTTTCATTATTAGAATCATACATTTCATCAAGTAATACAGATACAAAGAGATTTTCTTTCTGAGAAGACCGTTAGTATTGGCTTGCAGCAGCAGGCAGGCAGGCAGGCAGGCATTTGAGGGTTATTATTTCGCCTGTTGATTGGGGGGAGGGTTGATGTGTTAGGGGGGTTTTCGGTTAGATGTGGTGGTGGTGATTGGTGGTGGTGGTGATTGGTGGTGATTGGTGGTGATTGGTGGTGGTGGTGGTGGTGGTAGTAGGTGGGAGTTGGGGTGGGGGGGGGGGTGGGGGGGGGGGAGGGAAGGGGAGGGGAATGATGGTCTGTGGATTCCTTCTCCGTACCCTTTACATATAAGCAAAATATGCCTTCTTGTGGGTATAGAAACATTAACACAAATTATATCAGTAACTGATATTGTAGCCTTTTAAACAGAAAAGATTTGTACATACAAAATACTTTTTAATTATCATTTATTTGTGGAAATGGCATTTACGTCATTAAATTGATACCTCAGCATCAAGCTAGTGTCCTGCAGCAGTGGTCCAGTGTAAAGTGTATATAAGTGATGCGTATTCTTGGAGTTGCGAGTTCAAAACCCGGATTAAGCTATATATATATATATATATATATATATACAACATGTTTTGTTTGGTTGTTTGTTTTGTATAAAGCCTCACACAATATCTATATTAAGCGAGTTTGTTTTAAACATGACATACATATTAATTCATTTTACCAGGCCTTATTCCACACAACTCCGTGAATTTCCGTGGAGCCAGCCATTCAAACAAAAACAAACGAAACAAAACAAAACAAAACAAAAAACATTATGCCAACAGCATTTGGTGTTCCCAGGCGGTCACCCATCCAAGTACTAACCAAACCCAACGTTGCTTAACTTCGCTGATCGGACGAGAAAGCGGTGTTCTCAACGTGGTGTGGCCGTTGGCATGAGACTGCCTACACATTGTGGCTAATAACCAACTCTTTTAAGTCATCGCGGCAGGATACGGACCTGCTTGTGGTGTCTTAATGGTAATTGTATCCTAACATATTTTTGTCTCCTTGGCATGGATATTTAACATCGTTTATTCAGTCTTGGGTTTATGTTCTTTCGCCATTTACAGACATTTTACATCTACCTACTTCCTCAGCCTGCCCTGCCAATTTCTAATGAATTTGTGGATTTTCTTTTGTAATACAAACATGTGTGTGCTCATCTGCTCTTCAGTTTTTATGATATTTGTCTCATCTGTCCTGCTTTATGATACTTTTACAAAGAACATGAACAAATGCTTCTATTTTAGAGAAGATATGGGATCCAGGTTTCGGAGCCGTAAAACCAACCGTCGTGATTGGTGGACGAGTTGCCAGGTTGCAGCTTCTGTACCGTGCCGGCACATAAATAGGTTCGGCTCAAGCGGCGGCAGCATCATTCCCCCGTGACTGTCTGAGCGTCTCTCATCACCTTGGTTGGTTCATCATCATCATGGTAGAAGCAAAGCCTACCAAGAAGGCTGCGGCTGCTGCTGCTGCTGTGGTGGCCACCACCAGGAAACCTCGCGTCCAGGTTGCTCACCCGAAAACTAGTCAAATGGTTCTAGCCGCGGTCGCAGCACTCAAAGACCGTAAGGGCTCGTCTCTACAAGCAATCAAGAAGTACGTTGTTGCCAACAACAAAGTCGAGGCTGCCAAGATCGCCATTTACATCCGAAGATTTCTCAAGAAAGCAGTGGCTGACGGCATTCTTGTTCAGACCAAGGGAAGTGGAGCTAGTGGATCATTCAAGCTGGCCGTAGCAGAGAAGAGGGCCGTTCTAACTCCCAAGAAAGCCACCACAACCAAGAAACCATCTACAGCAGCAAAGAAGGCCGTGGTAACTCCCAAGAAAGCCGCCACAAGCAACAAACCACCTACAGCCTTGAAAAAGAAGCAGCAGCAGCAGCTTGTTGTTGGGAACAAAAAGCCCAAAATAAAGAGAGCTTCAAAATCTCCCAAACCACCCAAGGCAAAGAAAGCTGTCAAAAAAAAAACAAAGGCAAAATAAACGACGACATGCAAGCAGCATGAATACACATGACAATAAACATCCAGGCCTCCCCCCTCAGTGGAGGGGCCTCATATGATTCCAAAAAAGAGTTTAGTTTTGTAGACAAATAAATCATTACTTTTGGGGTAGATTTACTCTGTATATTATATATATATATATATATATATATATAATATATATATATATATATATATAATATATATATATATATATATATATATATATATATATATACATACATACATGGGTGAGGTGATATGGTACCAAAGTTTTGGGTAAGGTGATTGACATTTACACAAGATAAAACACGAACCAATGGGAATAAAAACATAAGAATGGAAGTAACTGCAGAAGGCCTATTGGCCCATAACACAAGCACTTCCTCTTGATGCTTCTATATTGGTTCAGAGTCTTGAAGCTATATATATATATATATATATATATATATATATATATATATATATTATATATATATATATATATATATTATTATATATATACATATATATATATCTATATATACACACAAAACTAAATAGTCCTTGTTAGACAAATTGCCCCTATTAGAGGCAAGTTGACTAACAAGCACGACATGACTGGCAATTGTTTTGAATTTGAGTTAAATCTAACATAGAAATGTAATCAAACCTAACCTAACCTATGCTAACCCAAGCTAAGCTAACCTAACCTAACCTAAGCTAACCCAAGCTAAGCTAAGCTAACCTAACCTAACCTAACCTAACCTACCCTAAGCTAATCTAACCTAACCATAACCCAGGCAATTCATGATCTAATATAATACTGTTAATTGGATAAACCAGATTTGAAAGAAATGTTCGAAAATAACAAAATAACTGTGCTTGTTAGGAAAATTGGGCCTTGCATACTTGTCCCAATAGTGTGGTTCTCGCTTTAGGTACGACATAAACGTATACCTAAGTGAGAGAGAAAAAGATTCTCACTCAAACATGCATATCGATTGCCAGTCCTGAATTCTGGGTAGATATTCGTGTCCTCCCTTTTCATTTACCATCATTTGGATACTATCAAAACAGCTCTGAGAAGGATAAAATGAATAAAACGGGTAGCTCACTCATGTAAAAAGGAAGAGTTGGGAAAGATCTCTTCTCTCTCTCTCTCCCCCTCACACCCCCCCCCCCCCCCCACCAATGATCCTGCTCTGCTAGTATATACGTAACAAACCTTCCCCCCCCCCCCCAACCCAATCAGAGTCCCTTAAGCATGCGAGGATAAAAAATAGATTTCATAAGACCCAATGTGCTAGCTGATATCAAAACAATTTATGTTATCGTCTATTAAGCCCTTCAGTAAAAAAGTATAGGGACCTAATTAGGTCCCGTTTTGAGGTGGTGGTGGGTGGAATCGATGGATTAGCCAAGCTCTTATCCGCCGAATCCGTAGAGGGTACGACCCTGGCGCTTCAGAGCGTACACCACGTCCATGGCAGTGACGGTCTTCCTCTTGGCGTGTTCCGTGTAGGTTACAGCATCACGGATGACGTTCTCGAGGAACACCTTCAGGACGCCACGGGTCTCTTCGTAGATGAGACCCGAAATACGCTTGACGCCGCCACGACGAGCTAAGCGACGAATAGCGGGCTTGGTGATGCCCTGGATGTTGTCACGTAGCACCTTACGATGACGCTTGGCGCCACCCTTTCCGAGTCCCTTGCCTCCCTTGCCGCGTCCAGTCATGGTGTTGTAGTTGTGTGAATCGAATTGACGAATGCCCGCACGATTTTCCCGACCTATATCCCATCAAGCGGACGTACTAGTAGCATTGCAACTCCTGCCTGCCCTTACTTTACGCTTGTGGTCGAGTAGACACGGCTTTCTCACAACGCTTTCAAAACTGCAGTTGCCTACTCGTCTGTTTCACGTCCCTGTGAAATGACTTTTGCACAAATCCAAAAAATAGAGCAAAATCAGCGATAATAGTGATTGAGGTGAGCCGCCTGTTGGCTGCAGCCAGAGGAAGGAGGGGAGGGGCAACGGGGTGACGTAGGCGAGTCGAGCAGCCAATGGCGCTCGAGCAAGCGCCTCGAGACGGCGTATATAAGCAAAAATTTTTCGGCGCCGGCCATCACATCAGATCACGAGACTCAGCAACTAGCAACCGTCGCGGTCGGACGTGCTCGCGTTGCTCCAGCTCTTCTCTCTCGCACCCAGTACTGCAGGGTGGATAAACAATTGGCAGCAGACTTGCGTCTCTCTAGATGGTCAGACCCCACTCCTAACTTGGTATTTTATGCCGGGTAGAGACGGGAGGCCATCTTCAGTGACGTGTAGTCTTTGAGAGAGATCCATCGGCCTCCAGGAAGCTCATTATGCGTCACAAACGCTTCAAGATCAGGGGTACGCCCCTCAACGAACATCCATTCTCCAAGACATCTCTCCTGAAGCTCTTTAAAGACGTTGCAGGAGTAACACCCAACGACATCAAGCAGGAAGGCACGGACATCCTTTTCTTCTTTTATAGTGAGGAGGAAGTCGACAAACTTCTGTCTTACAGCGCTAACTTCTCCAACCAACACCTTCGTCTCAACTTCCCACGCCAGTACCTGGCTGAACACTCTGTCGTTATTCACGATCTCAGTCAATGGATCGTGGAACAAGATGACGCTGATGATAGTGCGTTCATGCACGACTTCAAGGCATCAAACCCGGACCTACGGCTTCACCAAGCTCAATTCTTCAATTCAAGTCGCTCCCTGAAGCTGACCTTCGAGACGGTAGCTTCGGCTACTATGGCTACCAGAAATGGAGTTTACAGCTTTGGAATTCACATTCCGCCTTTCCGTGTGAAGATGGAACGTTTTCACATCGTCAACCAGTGCCTCCGATGCTACGAGTACACCCACTCCACCAGCAAATGTACCCAGCGGATTCAGAAGTGTAGCCTCTGCTCAGCTGACCACCATTACTCCATCTGCAAGTCTGAAACACTATGCTGCTTGCTGTGCAAAGGCGATCATCCAGCAATCTCCATACATTGTCCTCACAGACAAAACGCTATTAAAAACATGGAGAAATCCACATCTTCAACCGGAGCCAGTACCTCTGAAGCAACAAGCCAATCAGCGACCACCTCTACTTCAGGTTTCAACGCCCAAGCCGCCATCTTCCCGGAGCTCCCGGGAGGACGTCCCACTGCTACTACCAGCCAATGGGGAGCCAGCTCCCAAACGCCAACCAGCGATTCGTCGAGCCAGCCATCGCCACCGGCCCAACCAAAGACAAAGCTAATTGGGCAGAGCACAGTAAAAGCTCTGATATCAACAGCCAGAATTACTGCTGGCAATAACCCCCGAGAATTCGTGAGGCTTCTGAAAATTCTGTACAAGGCGAACGGTCTCCCTACCTTCATTGTTCCTGAGGAAGTTTTCAACGCTCCGCGTTCATCTCCAACAACTGACCCTGTAGAGGAGGATGCTGACTCTACATCCGACGACGACGATTCCGCCACTGCAATGCAGCCCTCAGATCCTGTTCGGGTACCTACAGCTCACAAGACTCTGCCTCATGTGACCCCCACTTCTGCATCAGTTCCCGTTACCAACCATGACATCACTGTGAACGCAGCCACGCTTTCTGACATACTGTCAGCTCCTGCTCCACACGCTTCTCCAGCTGCTGCTGTCCCTTCACCCGTCTCAGTGGCGAATTTCGCTGCTATCGACCCTTGGTGTGACCCTATAGAGGGTACCGACTATGCAGCACCTTCTGCTGCAGTACCTACCGCTGTTACACACCCTCCGAGAACTCTACCTTCAAGACATCAACCCTCAAGAACCCAACCTTCAAGAAATCTACCCCAGCGTGTCAACACCCCTGCTCCTCACTCATCTGATGAATCGGATGAGGACGTATCTGTCGGTACACCATCACCCCCAAGGAAAGATCACCTTCAAGCATCAACACGAACCGTGACCACCAAGACCGACAAGCCCAAAAAAAAGAACAACGATCAAAGTTTGGTGAAATCAACAAGAAAGAAGACTCCTAACGAACTGACTTAACATCATCTGACATCAAACCTCCACTGCCAGCTGCTTGCGTTCCCGGCCTCTGTGTGTATTGCAAATGACACCCCACTCAATTCTACTTTCATCTGATCAAGCTCAAATCCACGGTGGTTGGGCACGATCTTTCATCTCCCCTCTTCACCTCATCTCCAGATCCTTGCTCAAGATTTCTGCAACCTCGCCCCGTTCTTCCATCCCTGCTTGCCAAGCTCTATGGACTTTTTAATCCGTTAATCCGGCCATCACAAACCACAGTTGTTCACCATGGCTCGCACCAAGCAGACTGCTCGCAAGTCCACGGGAGCAAGGCTCCTCGTAAGCAGCTGGCCACCAAGGCAGCACGCAAGGTCTGCTCCTGCCACAGGGGGGTGTGAAGAAGCCTCACCGTTACAGGCCCGGAAACGGTCCGCCCCTGCGTGAGATCCCGTCGTTACCAGAAGAGCAACGAGTTGACTCATCAGGAAACTTCCCTTCCTCAGCGTCTGGTGCGCGAGATTGCCCAGGACTTCAAGACCGATCTTCGCTTCCAGTCGTCTGCCGTTCATGGCTTTACAGGAGGCATCCGAGGCTTACCTGGTCGGTCTCTTCGAGGACACTAACCTCTGTGCCATCCACGCCAAGCGTGTCACCATCATGCCAAAGGACATTCAGCTTGCTCGCCGTATCCGTGGAGAGCGTGCATAAGCTAAATCGACCACCCTAGTATACACCAAACTCGGCCCTTCTCAGGGCCAAAATATCCTTCTAAGGAGATTTCAGACCATTCCTAGCATCAGTCATATGAATTAACCTTCATCTACACATATAATAAATAAATAAATAAATAAACAAATACACTAATTTAGGTGTCATACATACACGTGATATCAATAAATCAAGTCATTTGTAGTACAACCTGTTCTCTTACAAACAAAACGCCGTCGCTTTTCGCTCTTATGCACTGTCAAGGATCACCCACCCCCCCCCCCCCCCCCCCCAAAATAAAAATTGTCATACTGTACTAGAAATAAAAGCAGCTTGTATAAGTGACATACTGTCCAGTCCTGTTTTATTCTGTTTTCGGTCCTCTGGCTTAATCTGTTAAGTTAGGAGATGACATTTTAAATTAACCGTTTTCTTGACATTTTCAAACCTAAGAGGGTGGCCTGCATAGTAATCCTAATGTGGAACATAACAATGAATCTCTAATCTCTAGAAAAAAGATACCGAGTGCTTATATGTGTTGAGAGAGAGAGAGAGAGAGAGGAGAGAGAGAGAGAGAGGAGAGAGAGAGAGAGACGAGAGAGAGAGAGAGAGAGAGAGAGAGAGAGAGAGACAGACAGACAGACAGACAGACAGACAGACAGACAGACAGACAGACAGACAGACAGACAGACAGACAGACAAGACAGACAGACAGACAGACAGACAGACAGACAGACAGACAGACAGACAGAGACTGAGAGAGAGAAACACACACAGACAGTTTCATAAATATTCTCATTTTATAGCTATTTGCTTTCAGTGACAGAGGTTTTTGTTATAATAGTATTGGTGTCTAACACTCACAATCTCTTTAGAAATTAAAGTGTGGCTCCAATGGAGCCGAGTTTGTTGGTTTGAGGCCAAGCCACCACCACAGGGCAGTAAGTAAGCCGTTTACTTGGAGGAGGTGTACTTGGTGACGGCCTTAGTGCCCTCAGAGACGGCGTGCTTGGCCAGTTCTCCGGGCAACAGGAGCCTTACAGCCGTCTGGATCTCCCGACTGGTAATGGTGGAACGCTTGTTGTAGTGGGCCAGGCGAGAAGCCTCGGCGGCGATGCGCTCAAAGATGTCGTTCACGAACGAGTTCATGATCGACATGGCTTTGGAAGAGATACCAGTGTCGGGGTGGACCTGCTTCAGCACTTTGTAGATGTAGATGCTGTAGCTCTCCTTCCTCCTGCGCTTCTTTTTCTTATCGCCCTTGGCAATGGCCTTCTGGGCCTTTCCGGCCTTCTTGGCAGCCTTTCCAGATGCCTTGGGTGGCATGATGATGCTCGTGCTGGCTGGCGTTGCAGTACAATAATGAACTTTTGCGCGAGTCGAGCTTTCCTTTATATCCCGCTCGCGACTCAGCTCAGAGCGGGTCGCGTGGCGGAGCGCGCTGATTGGTCAGTGGCGGACTCCCTTGATCCTGAGCGGGGTATATAACACGAAGCTCGATCTGCGGGCCGGCATTAAAACACCACAAACCCACAACAGCAGCAGCAATGTCAGGACGCGGCAAGGGAGGCAAAGTGAAGGCAAGTCAAAGTCTCGCTCCAGCAGGGCCGGACTTCAGTTCCCCGTGGGCAGAATTCACCGTCTGCTGCGTAAGGGCAACTACGCCGAACGCGTCGGTGCTGGCGCTCCTGTCTACCTGGCAGCCGTCATGGAATACCTCGCTGCCGAAGTTCTCGAGCTCGCCGGTAACGCCGCACGTGACAACAAGAAGACCCGTATCATCCCACGTCACTTGCAGTTGGCCATCCGCAACGACGAAGAACTCAACAAACTTCTGTCTGGCGTAACCATTGCCACAGGGAGGTGTTCTTCCAAAACATTCAGGCAGTTCTTTTGCCAAAGAAGACAGAGAAGAAGTAAGCACTTCTGCCACCCACCGCGACAAATACCATAACCAGGCTCCATCCGGAGCCACACACACTTTAATAGAGAGATTCAAGTAGACAATCAACTTTCAAACATTAATAATAACATTTATATTGATTTCATTGGAATGTGTACATAACAAACAAACAAAACAAAATTATAGGGATATTCAGCATCACTTGGAATATTAACCAATCATATAAATCCAATATATATTTTATATTTTACTTTAAGCGAGGAATTCATATTCTATCCATTTTTAATCATACAAATGAACAAAAGCAATTCTTCACTAGACGTAATGAATGAATAAATGATCAAGGTTTTAATGTGTTTCATGAATATATATATATATATATATATATATATATATATATATATATATATATATAATATATATATATATATATTAATACTTGTGAACCAGAATATGTTTGAGCAGCAGCGATCGTGCCTGCCATTGGCCGAAGTGCAACAATTCAAATAATTTAAAGGGCCTGCTCGGGTATATAAGAGAGGCTGGGAGACTGGGGACTCTAGCTTGATGTCAAGACAGCTCTCATGGGCACTCGTCGTAGAGCCCCTGGTGCGTCTGGCATGGACATATCCTTCTTAGACAACTCCCTGCTTCTATCATTACTGCTATCACTAACCTATTCAACGCCTCCCTTGCCTCTGGGTACTTTCCACTCAACTTTAAGTCTGCCACAGCCGTTCTTATTCCAAAACCTGGGAAACCCCACACTGACCCAAAGAACTATAGACCCATCAGCCTTCTAGAGACACTTGGCAAAGTCTATTGAAAGGCTGATCAACCAGAGACTTAGAACGCACCTTGAACACAATGACTTACTCACTAACAAACAGTTTGGATTTCGGCCTCACCGGTCCACTCACGACGCCTTAAACATCATGACTAACTACCTCAGTATCAATCAGCACCAAAGACTTAAGACTGCACTCATCACTAAGGACGTTGAGAAGGCCTTTGACACTGTTTGGCATGACGGCTTAAAATTCAAACTATGCAACAACTTTAATCTTCCTCTCATCACCACCAAACTTCTTTCGAACTACTTAGACAATAGGACAATGCGAATTAAGTTCCTCCAACAACACTCTGACTACTTCAACTTACACGCCGGTGTTCCCCAAGGTTCTGTTCTTGCCCCAACACTCTACATCCTATACATAAACGACATTCCTGACCCTGTTCATCACACTTCATTAACCATATGTTATGCTGATGATGTCTCTCACCTTGTCACCAGCAACACCATTGATACACTAACAAACAGAGCACAAACAGAACTTGATGTTGTCACTGAGTGGGAGTACAAATGGCGTATAAAAACCAACTCCAGCAAATCTAAAATCACCTACTTTTTCTGTAAAAGAACTATTCGCCCAATTCCTCTCAAACTCTATTCATACACTCAAAATCCTACTTACATCTCTGTATCTCCCTCCTCCACAGTCCTGGGACTCACATTTGATCGACAACTACTCTTTCACACACACATAACACAGAAACATGCAATAGCTCTTCAAGCCATGAAGAAACTATACAGACTTAGATTTGCAAAACCTGACACAAAAATGCACCTTTACAAAGCACTCATTAGACCTCTCCTAACATACGCTCCACTAGCTCTTTCTCTATCTGCACGCACTAACAAAATAAAACTTCAAAGAATACAGAACAGAGCACTAAGATGGGTACTCAACACCCGATGGCAAGAGTTAAATACCAATCAAAGTCTCCATGAAAGTACTAACATTCCTGCCCTAAATACCTACTGGAAAACTCTATCAGACAAACAAATCGATAGACTACTCACTCATCATGAACAACACATTGATTTTCTCCTACACACTCTCAGACTACCACGAAACAATCATGACCTCTTCTCTACCATCCATGATCCTCTTCCTAACTCTGTATTTCGTTAAACTTTAGCTCTCAACACCCAGCATCCACTATCATTACATATTCAGCTCTCAACAACCAGCACAAACAATCCGTAAAAAAGTTCAGCCCTGACGCTCTTGAGCCAATCACTGTGATGTTGTGAGTTTGTGATGTCCCGATGTTGTCACTGAAAACACCCGACTGAGTCCCTGCCTCGAAAGCCGCAACCTAACGACACGCAGCTGGGTTTAGCCCTGGCACTTTTTCTCTTACAAATCTTCTTCCTCTCACCCCCCCTTATCTTCTTCTGTCCCCACTTCCAAGCTCGCCCCTATGGGCATCTTCTCCTGTATTATTCTGTTCTTCTTCTGTTCTGGGGCCGGTGGTGGGTGATGGGTGATGAGTGATGGTGTGGTGTGGTGTGGTGTGGTGTGGTGTGGTGTTGTTAAGAGTTGATTTACGGCCAGCCAGCCAGCCAGCCAGCCAGCCAGCTGCAGCCAAGGCAGGGCAAGGCAAGGCAAGGCAAGGCAAGGCAAGGCAGGCAGGCAGGCAGGCAGGCAGGCAGGCAGGCAGGCAGGCAGGCAGGCAGGCAGCCAGGCAGCCAGGCAGCCAGACAGGCAGGCAGGCAGGCAGGCAGGCAGGCAGGCAGGCAGGCAGGCAGGCAGGCAGGCAGGCAGGCAGGCAGGCAGCCAGGCAGGCAGGCAGGCAGGCAGGCAGGCAGGCAGGCAGGCAGGCAGCCAGGCAGCCAGGCAGCCAGGCAGGCAGGCAGGCAGGCAGGCAGGCAGGCAGCCAGCCAGCCAGCCAGCCAGCCAGCCAGCCAGCCAGCCAGCCAGCCAGCCAGCCAGCCAGCCAGCCAGCCAGCCAGCCAGCCAGCCAGCCAGCCAGCCAGCCAGCCAGCCAGCCAGCCAGCCAGCCAGCCAGCCACTCCCACTTTGTATTTATATGCATTCAATTTATATTCAAACATTATATATGTTAAGGGCCTTGTTTTTAGTGTTTATTTTAAAATGACAAACATCGAGTCATTTTACCAGTCCTTTAGCGTTAACGGTGATGCATTTTAAACTGAACATAAATCGCCTTTTCTGGATATATCAAATATCGAATCCGCTTATGTGCCTACAATTCAATCATTCAAAAATACATAATTTACATCAAGCCTTTTCATAGAACAGACAATAAGATTTGTACATGCAAAATAAAAAAAAAAAATCCTTTAAGTTATCAATACAATGTGAGAAAACTTTACTTTTATAACTAAAGTTGCACAATTATACCAACTCTATGGTGGCTGGGTTGTAAGGTGTGTGGCTGGTGTTTTGGAAGTCGCGAGTTCAAACGACCCAATGGGAATAATACTTTTTTTTTTTGCCATACAATCTTCCTAATACTATTATGTAGGTTTGTGTGTGTGTTTTTTTTATTCATTCTTTGGTTTTATAGATGACATACATATTGACTCCTTTTACCGGTCCTTAATTAGGCTCTGGGGAAGCAATGGTGGTGGTGGTGGTGGTGGTGGTGGTGCATTAAAACTAAACCAAAAATCACCAGTTCTGGACGCGTCAAATATCATATCCGCTTAATGTGTCTACAACCTAATTACTTAAAACTACACTATTTAATTCATTCATATCATGTGCATATTGGTCATTATGCTCATACAACCGACATCAAAATTTATTTTCATTATTAGAATCATACATTTCATCAAGTAATACAGATACAAAGAGATTTTCTTTCTGAGAAGACCGTTAGTATTGGCTTGCAGGCAGGCAGGCAGGCAGGCATTTGAGGGTTATTATTTCGCCTGTTGATTGGGGGGAGGGTTGATGTGTTAGGGGGTTTTCGGTTAGATGTGGTGGTGGTGATTGGTGGTGGTGGTGATTGGTGGTGATTGGTGGTGATTGGTGGTGGTGGTGGTGGTGGTAGTAGGTGGGAGTTGGGGGTGGGGGGGTGGGGGGGGGGGGTGGGGAGGGAAGGGGAGGGGAATGATGGTCTGTGGATTCCTTCTCCGTACCCTTTACATATAAGCAAAAATATGCCTTCTTGTGGGTATAGAAACATTAACACAAATTATATCAGTAACTGATATTGTAGCCTTTTAAACAGAAAAGATTTGTACATACAAATACTTTTTAATTATCATTTATTTGTGGAAATGGCATTTACGTCATTAAATTGATACCTCAGCATCAAGCTAGTGTCCTGCAGCAGTGGTCCAGTGGTAAAGTGTATATAAGTGATGCGTATTCTTGGAGTTGCGAGTTCAAACCCGGATTAAGCTATATATATATATATATATATATATACAACATGTTTTGTTTTGGTTGTTTGTTTTTGTATAAAGCCTCACACAATATCTATATTAAGCGAGTTTGTTTTAAACATGACATACATATTAATTCATTTTACCAGGCCTTATTCCACACAACTCCGTGAATTTCCCGTGGAGCCAGCCATTCAAACAAAAACAAACGAAACAAAACAAAACAAAACAAAAAACATTATTGCCAACAGCATTTGGTGTTCCCAGGCGGTCACCCATCCAAGTACTAACCAAACCCAACGTTGCTTAACTTCGCTGATCGGACGAGAAGCGGTGTTCTCAACGTGGTGTGGCCGTTGGCATGAGACTGCCTACACATTGTGGCTAATAACCAACTCTTTTAAGTCATCGCGGCAGGATACGGACCTGCTTGTGGTGTCTTAATGGTAATTGTATCCTAACATATTTTTGTCTCCTTGGCATGGATATTTAACATCGTTTATTCAGTCTTGGGTTTATGTTCTTTCGCCATTTACAGACATTTTACATCTACCTACTTCCTCAGCCTGCCCTGCCAATTTCTAATGAATTTGTGGATTTTCTTTTGTAATACAAACATGTGTGTGCTCATCTGCTCTTCAGTTTTTATGATATTTGTCTCATCTGTCCTGCTTTATGATACTTTTACAAAGAACATGAACAAATGCTTCTATTTTAGAGAAGATATGGGATCCAGGTTTCGGAGCCGTAAAACCAACCGTCGTGATTGGTGGACGAGTTGCCAGGTTGCAGCTTCTGTACCGTGCCGGCACATAAATAGGTTCGGCTCAAGCGGCGGCAGCATCATTCCCCCGTGACTGTCTGAGCGTCTCTCATCACCTTGGTTGGTTCATCATCATCATGGTAGAAGCAAAGCCTACCAAGAAGGCTGCGGCTGCTGCTGCTGCTGTGGTGGCCACCACCAGGAAACCTCGCGTCCAGGTTGCTCACCCGAAAACTAGTCAAATGGTTCTAGCCGCGGTCGCAGCACTCAAAGACCGTAAGGGCTCGTCTCTACAAGCAATCAAGAAGTACGTTGTTGCCAACAACAAAGTCGAGGCTGCCAAGATCGCCATTTACATCCGAAGATTTCTCAAGAAAGCAGTGGCTGACGGCATTCTTGTT
The DNA here is from genome assembly GCF_040958095.1 of Procambarus clarkii. Taxonomy (NCBI): domain Eukaryota; kingdom Metazoa; phylum Arthropoda; class Malacostraca; order Decapoda; family Cambaridae; genus Procambarus; species Procambarus clarkii. The sequence continues at coordinate 222,868 of NW_027189300.1, read as the reverse complement.
CAGACCAAGGGAAGTGGAGCTAGTGGATCATTCAAGCTGGCCGTAGCAGAGAAGAGGGCCGTTCTAACTCCCAAGAAAGCCACCACAACCAAGAAACCATCTACAGCAGCAAAGAAGGCCGTGGTAACTCCCAAGAAAGCCGCCACAAGCAACAAACCACCTACAGCCTTGAAAAAGAAGCAGCAGCAGCAGCTTGTTGTTGGGAACAAAAAGCCCAAAATAAAGAGAGCTTCAAAATCTCCCAAACCACCCAAGGCAAAGAAAGCTGTCAAAAAAACAACAAAGGCAAAATAAACGACGACATGCAAGCAGCATGAATACACATGACAATAAACATCCAGGCCTCCCCCCCTCAGTGGAGGGGCCTCATATGATTCCAAAAAAGAGTTTAGTTTTGTAGACAAATAATCATTACTTTTGGGGTAGATTTACTCTGTATATTATATATATATATATATATATATATCTATATATATATATATATATATATATATATATTATTATATATATATAATATAACTCTATTCTATATATATATATATATATATATATATAATATATATATATATATAATATAATGCTATATTATATATATATATATAATATACATATATATATATATATATATATATATATAGATATATATATATATATATATATACATGGGTGAGGTGATATGGTACCAAAGTTTGGGTAAGGTGATTGACATTACACAAGATAAAAACACGAACCAATGGGAATAAAAACATAAGAATGGAAGTAACTGCAGAAGGCCTATTGGCCCATAACACAAGCACTTCCTCTTGATGCTTCTATATTGGTTCAGAGTCATGAAGCATAATAATAATAATATATATATATATATATATATATATATATATATATATTATATATATATATATATATAATTATATATATATATATATATATACACACAAAACTAAATAGTCTTGTTAGACAAATTGCCCCTATTAGAGCAAGTTGACTAACAAGCCGAATGACTGGCAATTGTTTTGAATTTGAGTTAAATCTAACATAGAAATGTAATCAAACCTAACCTAACCTATGCTAACCCAAGCTAAGCTAACCTAACCTAACCTAAGCTAACCCAAGCTAAGCTAAGCTAACCTAACCTAACCTAAGCTAAGCTAACCTAACCTAACCCAGCAATTCATGATCTTAATATAATACTGTTAATTGGATAAACCAATTTGGAAAGAAATGTTCGAAAATAACAAAATTAACTGTGCTTGTTAGGAAAATTGGGCCTTGCATACTTGTCCCAATAGTGTGGTTCTCGCTTTTAGGTACGACATAAACGTATACCTAAGTTGAGAGAGAAAAAAGATTCTCACTCAAACATGCATATCGATTGCCAGTCCTGAATTCTGGGTAGATATTCGTGTCCTCCCTTTCATTTACCATCATTTGGATACTATCAAAACAGCTCTGAGAAGGATAAATGAATAAAACGGGTAGCTCACTCATGTAAAAAGGAAGAGTTGGGAAAGATCTCTCTCTCCTCTCTCTCCCCCTCACACCCCCCCCCCCCCCCACCAATGATCCTGCTCTGCTAGTATATAACGTAACAAACCTTCCCCCCCCCCCAACCCCAATCAGAGTCCCTTTAAGCATGCGAGGATAAAAAAATAGATTTCATAAGACCCAATGTGCTAGCTGATATCAAAACAATTTATGTTATCGTCTATTAAGCCTTCAGTAAAAAGTATAGGGACCTAATTAGGTCCCGTTTTGAGGTGGTGGTGGTGGAATCGATGGATTAGCCAAGCTCTTATCCGCCGAATCCGTAGAGGGTACGACCCTGGCGCTTCAGAGCGTACACCACGTCCATGGCAGTGACGGTCTTCCTCTTGGCGTGTTCCGTGTAGGTTACAGCATCACGGATGACGTTCTCGAGGAACACCTTCAGGACGCCACGGGTCTCTTCGTAGATGAGACCCGAAATACGCTTGACGCCGCCACGACGAGCTAAGCGACGAATAGCGGGCTTGGTGATGCCCTGGATTGTTGTCACGTAGCACCTTACGATGACGCGTGGCGCCACCCTTTCCGAGTCCCTTGCCTCCCTTGCCGCGTCCAGTCATGGTGGTTGTAGTTGTGTGAATCGAATTGACGAATGCCGAATCGAATTAAATATAGGACAAGATACCCTTCGGTGAGCTTTGAAGTGGGTATAGGTGAAGAATAGCTTGGGTGAGAGGAAGCGTCGGAGTTGTAGAGATAGAGCCAGGGCTAGACCCAGCTGCGCGGCTGAATATGAGGCTACTTGAACACCTGGTCGGCTTAGGCTTGGCTGGCAGGGTCCCGAGGGAGGGGCGGCGGTGTGAGGTCTTCTTTCCTCATGACGTGTGGAGTCTTCTTTCTTCTTAGGATTTGAAGTCTTCTTCTTCTTTGAAGCTGAAGTCTTCTTTCTTCTTTGAAGCTGGAGTCTTCCGTCTTCTGTCTTGCACGTTGGTCTGCTCCGAAGCTTGCAGGGGTTCCACCACCTCAAAACGAGCAAAATTAGGTCCCTATACCCCTAAAGAGGGGGGGGGGGGGTGAAGGCGGCTACCTTCGGGCGAGTCTGGTGTTGAAGCTAGGCTTGTTATTCTTCCTTGTTCTCTTGCGTGGAGTTTGGTCTGTTGGCGTGCTTGGTGAAGGTGTGGGTCTTGTCACTACTTTATAATCGTTCAGTTCTTCTCTTGCTGCTCGCCATACGCTGTTGTACATCAGGGTTTTCATGTCAGTTACTACCCTGGTAACAGTTTCCTCGCCGTTTTCTGTGTTTTTTCGTTATTGTTCGTGCTTCCACGTCCAGGATTGACAATGGTTCCTCTGTGTCCTTGGGGTCGTGAATCAGGAATCTGCGTGGGGATCGCAGACCATCTAGGCTTACTGGGGAGACCGATTCATTGTCGAATTCTGACAATTCGCAGCCGTCCCCGTCCTCGTGTTCATATACTGGGTCCCGCAGTGGTACGTGGAATTCTTGCATTCTCGGGTCGGTGTTTTCTTCGACAAAACTCATGACAGTAGTGTATGGGTTGAACATTTTCGGGGCTGCTATGCTGGTAGTCACTTTGGGTTCAGGTGCGATGACAGTTGCTGATTCAGCAGATGTTGAGATCGGTTGTGAAGCCGTTGGGGTGCTGTCGTTTGCCGTAGTCGGGTTTGCAGGAGTGGCTGGTGTAGGGTTGGCCTCTGTTGTAGTAGAGCGGGAGGTGAACATGGCCTCTGGTATCACAAACGATGGTAGGTTTGTTCTCCTTGTACAGTTCCTTCAGTAATTCATAACGTAGTCTGAGATCTTCGCCTGAGAGCGCCGTTGCGAAGTGTATCAGGGCTGCAACAGTGCTATCAGGGGTGGCTGCAGGCGGCCGTGAGTGAGGACGGCTGGCTGGCTGGGTTGAGAGGTGTTGTCTGTGACCTTGAGTGGCTGGCGCGGGAGCTGCTGGTCCAGTAGTTGAGTTGTGCGCCGCTCGCGGCGCCACTTGTCGGGAGTGCTGGGAAGGCTTCTGCTTGAATGTTGAAAGATTTCATTCTTGGAGTAGGATTTCGAGGTCTGGCGTCGATCATTTTCGCTATTTCTTCCTGCCTGGTGGGGCAGTCTTGAGAGACGGCTGTGTGTTCTCCGTTGCAAAGTAGACAGCGCTTGATGGTGGCTGTGCAGGTCCTGTGATGGTGTTCTCCAGTACAAATGCTGCATTTCTGCAGCCTGTTTGGGCACTTCTGGGCGTAGTGGGTGTATTGATAACACCGAAAACATTGACGAAGGCGGAAGTAACGCTGCCTGGTGATCTGGTGGGGTGTGCAGGCCACTCCACAGCATCTGAGTCCGTTGTCGGCCGCGAGAGTAGCCTCTGCTGGAGTCTTGAGGGTGACTTTGAGGGTTGGCCTCCCGCTTTCACCCTGCTGGATGAGGTGGGCCGAGATGGCTGTGAGAGACCGGTTCAGAGCGTTTATGCTCTTCACGATCTCAGTGATGGGCTGTTCGGCGATGATGGCACTCACTCTGTGGATGAATACTGTTCTTATAGCCTGGAACTGGAGGGGAGGCAGGAGTGTTAGCCCCTTTGCCTCGAGTGCAGTGGTCGACGTTGTGGTAAAAAGGGTTTCTAGTGCAGCTGCACTACTGAAGAGAATTTGGGGTCCCTTAACGTCCATAACGACGTCGATAGGTGCTACCCCAGAGGTCGAGGTCAGTAGCTCCATGATCTCGGCCTTGTTAAAAGTGGTGTCGGTTCCTCGGAACCGCACCTTCACTCTGAAAAGCATGATGCCTATGCAGGCACCACGCTAGAAATCAGGAGGGAAGCGCTCACGTTGCTGCTCAATATTTACCCACCCGGCAGTGCTAGGTGCAAGCTTCCTCTCCTGCTTGATGACATGATGATGATGACGAATGCCCGCACGATTTCCCGACTATATCCCATCAAGCGGACGTACTAGTAGCATTGCAACTCCTGCCTGCCCTTACTTTACGCTTGTGGTCGAATAGACACGGCTTTCTCACAACGCTTTCAAAACTGCAGTTGCCTACTCGTCTGTTTCACGTCCCTGTGAAATGACTTTTGCACAAATCCAAAAAATAGAGCAAAATCAGCGATAATAGTGATTGAGGTGAGCCGCCTGTTGGCTGCAGCCAGAGGAAGGAGGGGAGGGGCAACGGGGTGACGTAGGCGAGTCGAGCAGCCAATGGCGCTCGAGCAAGCGCCTCGAGACGGCGTATATAAGCAAAAATTTTTCGGCGCCGGCCATCACAAACCACAGTTGTTCACCATGGCTCGCACCAAGCAGACTGCTCGCAAGTCCACGGGAGGCAAGGCTCCTCGTAAGCAGCTGGCCACCAATGCAGCACGCAAGTCTGCTCCTGCCACAGGGGGTGTGAAGAAGCCTCACCGTTACAGGCCCGGAACGGTCGCCCTGCGTGAGATCCGTCGTTACCAGAAGAGCACCGAGTTGCTCATCAGGAAACTTCCCTTCCAGCGTCTGGTGCGCGAGGATTGCCCAGGACTTCAAGACCGATCTTCGCTTCCAGTCGTCTGCCGTCATGGCTTTACAGGAGGCATCCGAGGCTTACCTGGTCGGTCTCTTCGAGGACACTAACCTCTGTGCCATCCACGCCAAGCGTGTCACCATCATGCCAAAGGACATTCAGCTTGCTCGCCGTATCCGTGGAGAGCGTGCATAAGCTAAATCGACCACCCTAGTATACACCAACTCGGCCCTTCTCAGGGCCAAAATATCCTTCTAAGGAGATTTCAGACATTCCTAGCATCAGTCATATGAATTAACCTTCATCTACACATATAATAAATAAATAAATAAATAAATAAACAAATACACTAATTTAGGTGTCATACATACACGTGATATCAATAAATCAAGTCATTTGTAGTACAACCTGTTCTCTTACAAACAAAACGCCGTCGCTTTTCGCTCTTATGCACTGTCAAGGATCACCCACCCCCCCCACCCCCCCAAAATAAAAATTGTCATACTGTACTAGAAATAAAAGCAGCTTGTATAAGTGACATACTGTCCAGTCCTGTTTTATTCTGTTTCGGTCCTCTGGCTTAATCTGGTTAAGTTAGGAGATGACATTTTAAATTAACCGTTTTCTTGACATTTTCAAACCTAAGAGGGTGGCCTGCATAGTAATCCTAATGTGGAACATAACAATGAATCTCTAATCTCTAGAAAAAAGATACCGAGTGCTTATATGTGTTGAGAGAGAGAGAGAGAGAGAGAGAGAGAGAGGAGAGAGAGACGAGAGAAGAGAGAGAGAGAGAGAGGAGAGAGAGAGAGAGAGAGAGACGAGAGAGAGAGAGAGAGACACAGACAGAACAGACAGACAGACAGACAGACAGACAGACAAGACAGGACAGACAGACAGACAGACAGAGACAGACAGACAGACAGACAGACAGAGACTGGAGAGAGAGAAACACACACAGACAGTTTCATAAATATTCTCATTTTATAGCTATTTGCTTTTCAGTGACAGAGGTTTTTGTTATAATAGTATTGGTGTCTAACACTCACAATCTCTTTAGAAATTAAAGTGTGGCTCCAATGGAGCCGAGTTTGTTGGTTTGAGGCCAAGCCACCACCACAGGGCAGTAAGTAAGCCGTTTACTTGGAGGAGGTGTACTTGGTGACGGCCTTAGTGCCCTCAGAGGACGGCGTGCTTGGCCAGTTCTCCGGGCAACAGGAGCCTTACAGCCGTCTGGATCTCCGACTGGTAATGGTGGAAACGCTTGTTTGTAGTGGGCCAGGCGAGAAGCCTCGGCGGCGATGCGCTCGAAGATGTCGTTCACGAACGAGTTCATGATCGACATGGCTTTGGAAGAGATACCAGTGTCCGGGGTGGACCTGCTTCAGCACTTTGTAGATGTAGATGCTGTAGCTCGTCCTTCCTCCTGCGCTTCTTTTTCTTATCGCCCTTGGCAATGGCCTTCTGGGCCTTTCCGGCCTTCTTGGCAGCCTTTCCAGATGCCTTGGGTGGCATGATGATGCTCGTGCTGGCTGGCGTTTGCGATACAATAATGAAACTTTTGCGCGAGTCGAGCTTTCCTTTTATATCCCGCTCGCGACTCAGCTCAGAGCGGGTCGCGTGGCGGAGCGCGGCTGATTGGTCAGTGGCGGACTCCCTTGATCCTGAGCGGGGTATATAACACGAAGCTCGATCTGCGGGCCGGCATTAAAACACCACAAACCCACAACAGCAGCAGCAATGTCAGGACGCGGCAAGGGAGGCAAAGTGAAGGGCAAGTCAAAGTCTCGCTCCAGCAGGGCCGGACTTCAGTTCCCCGTGGGCAGAATTCACCGTCTGCTGCGTAAGGGCAACTACGCCGAACGCGTCGGTGCTGGCGCTCCTGTCTACCTGGCAGCCGTCATGGAATACCTCGCTGCCGAAGTTCTCGAGCTCGCCGGTAACGCCGCACGTGACAACAAGAAGACCCGTATCATCCCACGTCACTTGCAGTTGGCCATCCGCAACGACGAAGAACTCAACAAACTTCTGTCTGGCGTAACCATTGCACAGGGAGGTGTTCTTCCAAACATTCAGCAGTTCTTTTGCCAAAGAAGACAGAGAAGAAGTAAGCACTTCTGCCACCCACCGCGACCAAATACCATAACCAGGCTCCATCCGGAGCCACACACACTTTAATAGAGAGATTCAAGTAGACAATCAACTTTCAAACATTAATAATAACATTTATATTGATTTCATTGGAATGTGTACATAACAAACAAACAAAACAAAATTATAGGGGATATTCAGCATCACTTGGAATATTAACCAATCATATAAATCCAATATATATTTTATATTTTACTTTAAGCGAGGAATTCATATTCTATCCATTTTTAATCATACAAATGAACAAAAGCAATTCTTCACTAGACGTAATGAATGAATAAATGATCAAGGTTTTTAATGTGTTTCATGAATATATATATATATATATATATATAATATATATATATATATATATATATATATATATATATATATATATATATATATATATATATATATATATATATATATTATATTAATACTTGTGAACCAGAATATGTTTGAGCAGCAGCGATCGTGCCTGCCATTGGCCGAAGTGCAACAATTCAAATAATTTAAAGGGCCTGCTCGGGTATATAAGAGAGGCTGGGAGACTGGGGCCGGTGGTGGGTGATGGGTGATGAGTGATGGTGTTGGTGTGGTGTGGTGTTGTTAAGAGTTGATTTACGGCCAGCCAGCCAGCCAGCCAGCCAGCCAGCTGCAGCCAAGGCAAGGGCAGGGCAAGGCAAGGCAAGGCAAGGCAAGGCAAGGCAAGGCAAGGCACAGGCAAGTCAAGGCAAGGCAAGGCAGGCAGGCAGGCAGGCAGGCAGCCAGGCAGCCAGGCAGCCAGACAGGCAGGCAGGCAGGCATGCAGGCAGGCAGGGCAGGCAGGCAGGCAGGCAGGCAGGCCAGGCAGGCAGGCAGGCAGGCAGGCGCAGCCAGGCAGTGCCAGGCAGGCCAGGCAGGCAGGCAGGCAGGCAGGCAGGCAGGCAGGCAGGCAGGCAGGCAGGGCAGCCAGCCAGCCAGCCAGCCAGCCAGCCAGCCAGCCAGCCAGCCAGCCAGCCAGCCAGCCAGCCAGCCAGCCAGCCAGCCACTCCCACTTTGTATTTATATGCATTCAATTTATATTCAAACATTATATATGTTAAGGGCCTTGTTTTAGTGTTTATTTTAAAAATGACAAACATCGAGTCATTTTACCAAGTCCTTTAGCGTTAACGGTGATGCATTTTAAAACTGAACATAAATCGCCTTTTCTGGCTATATCAAATATCGAATCCGCTTAATGTGCCTACAATTCAATCATTCAAAAAATACATAATTTACATCAAGCCTTTTCATAGAACAGACAATAAGATTTGTACATGCAAAAAAAAAAAAAAATCCTTTAAGTTATCAATACAATGTGAGAAAACTTTACTTTTATAACTAAAGTTGCACAATTATACCACTCTATGGTGGCTGGGTTGTAAGGTGTGTGGCTGGTGTTTTGGAAGTCGCGAGTTCAAACGACCCAATGGGAATAATACTTTTTTTTTTTTGCCATACAATCTTCCTAATACTATTATGTAGGTTTGTGTGTGTTTTTTTATTCATTCTTTGGTTTTATAGATGACATACATATTGACTCCTTTTACCGGTCCTTAATTAGGCTCTGGGGAAGCAATGGTGGTGGTGGTGGTGGTGGTGGTGGTGCATTTAAAACTAAACCAAAAATCACCAGTTCTGGACGCGTCAAATATCATATCCGCTTAATGTGTCTACAACCTAATTACTTAAAACTACACTATTTAATTCATTCATATCATGTGCATATTGGTCATTATGCTCATACAACCGACATCAAAATTTATTTTCATTATTAGAATCATACATTTCATCAAGTAATACAGATACAAAGAGATTTTCTTTCTGAGAAGACCGTTAGTATTGGCTTGCAGGCAGGCAGGCAGGCAGGCAGGCATTTGAGGGTTATTATTTCGCCTGTTGATTGGGGGGAGGGTTGATGTGTTAGGGGGTTTTCGGTTAGATGTGGTGGTGGTGATTGGTGGTGGTGGTGATTGGTGGTGATTGGTGGTGATTGGTGGTGGTGGTGGTGGTGGTAGTAGGTGGGAGTTGGGGGTGGGGGGGTGGGGGGGGGGGGGGGTGGGGAGGGAAGGGGAGGGGAATGATGGTCTGTGGATTCCTTCTCCGTACCCTTTACATATAAGCAAAAATATGCCTTCTTGTGGGTATAGAAACATTAACACAAATTATATCAGTAACTGATATTGTAGCCTTTTAAACAGAAAAGATTTGTACATACAAATACTTTTTAATTATCATTTATTTGTGGAAATGGCATTTACGTCATTAAATTGATACCTCAGCATCAAGCTAGTGTCCTGCAGCAGTGGTCCAGTGGTAAAGTGTATATAAGTGATGCGTATTCTTGGAGTTGCGAGTTCAAACCCGGATTAAGCTATATATATATATATATATATATACAACATGTTTTGTTTTGGTTGTTTGTTTTTGTATAAAGCCTCACACAATATCTATATTAAGCGAGTTTGTTTTAAACATGACATACATATTAATTCATTTTACCAGGCCTTATTCCACACAACTCCGTGAATTTCCCGTGGAGCCAGCCATTCAAACAAAAACAAACGAAACAAAACAAAACAAAACAAAAAACATTATTGCCAACAGCATTTGGTGTTCCCAGGCGGTCACCCATCCAAGTACTAACCAAACCCAACGTTGCTTAACTTCGCTGATCGGACGAGAAGCGGTGTTCTCAACGTGGTGTGGCCGTTGGCATGAGACTGCCTACACATTGTGGCTAATAACCAACTCTTTTAAGTCATCGCGGCAGGATACGGACCTGCTTGTGGTGTCTTAATGGTAATTGTATCCTAACATATTTTTGTCTCCTTGGCATGGATATTTAACATCGTTTATTCAGTCTTGGGTTTATGTTCTTTCGCCATTTACAGACATTTTACATCTACCTACTTCCTCAGCCTGCCCTGCCAATTTCTAATGAATTTGTGGATTTTCTTTTGTAATACAAACATGTGTGTGCTCATCTGCTCTTCAGTTTTTATGATATTTGTCTCATCTGTCCTGCTTTATGATACTTTTACAAAGAACATGAACAAATGCTTCTATTTTAGAGAAGATATGGGATCCAGGTTTCGGAGCCGTAAAACCAACCGTCGTGATTGGTGGACGAGTTGCCAGGTTGCAGCTTCTGTACCGTGCCGGCACATAAATAGGTTCGGCTCAAGCGGCGGCAGCATCATTCCCCCGTGACTGTCTGAGCGTCTCTCATCACCTTGGTTTTCATCATCATCATGGTAGAAGCAAAGCCTACCAAGAAGGCTGCGGCTGCTGCTGCTGCTGTGGTGGCCACCACCAGGAAACCTCGCGTCCAGGTTGCTCACCCGAAAACTAGTCAAATGGTTCTAGCCGCGGTCGCAGCACTCAAAGACCGTAAGGGCTCGTCTCTACAAGCAATCAAGAAGTACGTTGTTGCCAACAACAAAGTCGAGGCTGCCAAGATCGCCATTTACATCCGAAGATTTCTCAAGAAAGCAGTGGCTGACGGCATTCTTGTTCAGACCAAGGGAAGTGGAGCTAGTGGATCATTCAAGCTGGCCGTAGCAGAGAAGAGGGCCGTTCTAACTCCCAAGAAAGCCACCACAACCAAGAAACCATCTACAGCAGCAAAGAAGGCCGTGGTAACTCCCAAGAAAGCCGCCACAAGCAACAAACCACCTACAGCCTTGAAAAAGAAGCAGCAGCAGCAGCTTGTTGTTGGGAACAAAAAGCCCAAAATAAAGAGAGCTTCAAAATCTCCCAAACCACCCAAGGCAAAGAAAGCTGTCAAAAAACAACAAAGGCAAAATAAACGACGACATGCAAGCAGCATGAATACACATGACAATAAACATCCAGGCCTCCCCCCTCAGTGGAGGGGCCTCATATGATTCCAAAAAGAGTTTAGTTTTGTAGACAAATAAATCATTACTTTTGGGGTAGATTTACTCTGTATATTATATATATATATATATTATATATATATATATATATATATATATATATATATATATTATATATATATATATATATAATATTACATACATACATGGGTGAGGTGATATGGTACCAAAGTTTTGGGTAAGGTGATTGACATTTACACAAGATAAAACACGAACCAATGGGAATAAAAACATAAGAATGGAAGTAACTGCAGAAGGCCTATTGGCCCATAACACAAGCACTTCCTCTTGATGCTTCTATATTGGTTCAGAGTCTTGAAGCTATAATAATATATATATATATATATATATATAATAATATATATATATATATATATATATATTATATATATATATATATATATAATATATATATATACACACAAAACTAAATAGTCTTGTTAGACAAATTGCCCCTATTAGAGGCAAGTTGACTAACAAGCCGAATGACTGCAATTGTTTTGAATTTGAGTTAAATCTAACATAGAAATGTAATCAAACCTAACCTAACCTATGCTAACCCAAGCTAAGCTAACCTAACCTAACCTAAGCTAACCCAAGCTAAGCTAAGCTAACCTAACCTAACCTAACCTAACCTAACCTAACCTAACCTAACCTAACCTAACCCAGCAATTCATGATCTTAATATAATACTGTTAATTGGATAAACCAATTTGGAAAGAAATGTTCGAAAATAACAAAATTAACTGTGCTTGTTAGGAAAATTGGGCCTTGCATACTTGTCCCAATAGTGTGGTTCTCGCTTTTAGGTACGACATAAACGTATACCTAAGTTGAGAGAGAAAAAGATTCTCACTCAAACATGCATATCGATTGCCAGTCCTGAATTCTGGGTAATATTCGTGTCCTCCCTTTTCATTTACCATCATTTGGATACTATCAAAACAGCTCTGAGAAGGATAAAATGAATAAAACGGGTAGCTCCCTCATGTAAAAAGGAAGAGTTGGGAAAGATCTCTCTCTCTCTCTCTCTCCCCTCACACCCCCCCCCCCCCCCCCACCAATGATCCTGCTCTGCTAGTATATAACGTAACAAACCTTCCCCCCCCCCCTCCCCAATCAGAGTCCCTTTAAGCATGCGAGGATAAAAAATAGATTTCATAAGACCCAATGTGCTAGCTGATATCAAAACAATTTATGTTATCGTCTATTAAGCCCTTCAGTAAAAAAGTATAGGGACCTAATTAGGTCCCGTTTTGAGGTGGTGGTGGGTGGAATCGATGGATTAGCCAAGCTCTTATCCGCCGAATCCGTAGAGGGTACGACCCTGGCGCTTCAGAGCGTACACCACGTCCATGGCAGTGACGGTCTTCCTCTTGGCGTGTTCCGTGTAGGTTACAGCATCACGGATGACGTTCTCGAGGAACACCTTCAGGACGCCACGGGTCTCTTCGTAGATGAGACCCGAAATACGCTTGACGCCGCCACGACGAGCTAAGCGACGAATAGCGGGCTTGGTGATGCCCTGGATGTTGTCACGTAGCACCTTACGATGACGCTTGGCGCCACCCTTTCCGAGTCCCTTGCCTCCCTTGCCGCGTCCAGTCATGGTGTTGAGTTGTGTGAATCGAATTGACGAATGCCATTCATTCATTCATTTAAATATAGGTCAAGATACCCTTATGGGTGAGCGTGGAAGTGGGGATAGGGGAAGAATTAGTGGGGGTGAGAGGAAGGGTTTTCAGTATGAGGTAAAGTGCCAGGGCTAGACCCAGCTGCATGGCATTGAAATCGTTATGACCAGACTAGGCAGTGAAGGCAAGGAATCGGATCTGTGACAACATTTCGTCTTTTCTGAGCACCCACGGAGACAGCAGTCCTCAGCTGGGTGTGCCCTGGAGGCTCACACCAGATGTGGTCTTTGATCTGTAATCAGCATCGCGCCCACCCAAGGCACCAGAAAACGGGAGCTAGTTGGTCCCCCCCTAAAGAGGGGGGAGAAGAGTTAGGAGGTTATAGTTGGAAGTTTGGTGATTTGAGTAGTGATATTATAGGAGAGGGGTTATGTAAAGGACGGAGCAGGAGGTGGATCGTCGATCAGGTTAAAGAGGTTGTGCGTATGTCTGGGTCTGCTTAGGACGTTTCTGAGGAACGTGTCGTAGTTGTCATGATAGGTGAGAATTCTGTCAATCTGTTTCTTCCCCATAGTATCCCAGGTTATGTTCAGAGGTGGGATGTTCGCCCTCTCATGCAGGGCCTCACTGGTGGTGAAGTCCTGCCAATGGGTATCGAACACCCATCTCAGAGCCCTGTTCTGGGTACGCTGGAGTTTCTTCCTATTTGTTGGTGCTGCAAGTGTGAGTGGGATCGGTGCATATGTTAGGAGTGGGAGAATAAGTGTTTTGTATAAGTAGAGCTTGGTGGCTTGGGAGGCATGTTTAGTGGGTAGAGTTTTGATAGGGCGTTTGAGGCTATAGCTTTCTTGGGTGTTATGTGTGTGTGAAAGCGAAGGTTAAGTCTAGTGTGAGTCCAAGTACTGTGGTTTTGTTGACTCTTGGGATCTGGGTTGCATCTGGTGATTGAGAGTAGAGTTTTACTGGGTCAGGGTTACGTCGTTTGTTGTAGAAAAAGTATGTTATTTTTGACTTGTTGGGGTTTGTTTTTATTCGCCAGTCGTGTTCCCAGAGGGTGACTTTGTCTATTTCTTGTTGTGCTTTCCGTGTGAGGGCGTTAATCGTATAGTCTGTGATCAGTTGGGTTACGTCGTCAGCGTAGCAAAGGGTCATTGATGTCCAGTATACTGGGTCAGGGATGTCGTTTATATAGAGTATGTATAAGGTTGGTGAAAGAACTGAGCCCTGAGGGACACCTGCATTTAGGTTGAAATAACCCGACAGCTTGCTGAGGAACTTGATCTGCATCTTTCTATTTGTTAGAAAGCTGCAAAGTAGCCTCTGCATGTTATCAGATAGTTGAAACAGAGTGCAGAGTTTGTAACGCAGGCCGTCGTGCCATACGGTGTCAAAAGCTTTTCGACGTCCTTTGCAATGAGGGCCGTCTTGGCCCTTTGGTGTTTATTTATGGAGAGGTAGTTTGTTATTATGTTCAGTGCGTCTTGTGTTGAGCGGTGTTGTCTGAAGCCAAATTGTTTGTCTGTCAATATGTTTTTGTGTTCTAGGTGATTCCTGAGTTTATGATTAATGAGTTTTTCGTATACTTTTCCTAATGTCTCTAGTAAGCTGATCGGTCTGTAGTTCTTAGGGTCTGTCGGGGATTTTTGGGGTTTTGGAATGAGGATTGCTGTGGCTTCTTTGAATGGGCTTGGGAAATATCCTGATGCTAGTGAGGCGTTGTAGACGTCTGTGAGTGCAAGATTAGGGGGTCTGGAAGTTGCTTGAGGAGAGCTTGGCCAATGCCAGAGGCTCCTGGGGCTTTACGTCTGGTGTTCTTGAGCATGAGTTTAACTTCTTCAGGTAGTATTGATTCTGTGAGGTCACTTTCTAAGTCGTCTAGTGTCGTGAGGTCAATGGTAGGGTAGTGTGTGATGGCATGAGGGTTGTGTCGTATCCATGTTTCTACTCTGTTTATGTTTTGTATTGGCTGTTGGTTGTGGGGGGTGGGGATTGAAGATGTCCTGCCAGTGTTGTTTGAATATGCCTATTACTTCTGAGGGATCGGTGTAGTTTTGATTGTTGTGAGTGATGTATGTAAAGGCAGAAGAGGAGGAGTTTCCTCTGATCCTCTTTATGAAGTTCCAGAATTGTTGTGGAGTTGTTTTCTTTGTATTTCAGCTTTATGTATGAGTTTCTCCCAGTTGTTAGCATGGTCTTGGTCAAGGCTGTTGAGTATGTGGTTTTTGAGTATAGTGAGGTCTGTGTTTACTTGATTGTATCTGTGAAGGTTGTGGGTGAATCTGTTGTGATAGCAGGAGAGTAGCCTTTTTGTTCTGATCGAAGGAAAAAAGGAGTATCTGTTTTGTGGGTTGTTTTTGGAATGGTAGCATCAGCTGCTTGTATGATGTTATTCTGGATGGTGAGGACTTGGGAATCTATGTCTGTGTGTGGTTTGTCTTGGAAGTTGTAGGGCTGTGTGCTGGCAGTTAGGTGTTGTTTGAAGGCTTCCCAGTCTGCATTTTGATAGTCATATTGTGGGGTGGCTGGGATGAGTATGGGGTTGCTGGAGAGTGTGAGTGATATGGGTATGTGATCTGAGCCAGTGAGGGGTCCGGGTGTGATGTAGTGTTGTAGGTGGTGCCTGCTCTGTTGGTGAGGATTAGATCTGGTCTCCCAGTTCCATTGTGTGTGTAGGTTGTTTGGAAGTCAGGGCCAAGGAAGGTGAGGTGTTTGTTTTGGTGGAGTTGGTGTAGTTGTTGACCGTGCATGTTGTGTTGGCGATGGTTGAATGTTTGGTGTTTTGCATTTAGGTCTGCTAGGAGGAAGACTGGTATGTGTGTGTGGTTGAAGAGAGTGTTTAGGTCCTGGAGGGGGAGACCCAAGTTTGGACGAATGTATGTGGTACCAATGATCATCTGCCCGTGTTGAGTGTGAATGCGGACTGCTAGGAAGTGTTTGTGTTGCCAGTTGGTAGTGAGGAGGTCATGTTTATAGGTGTTCTTTATTAGAATAGCAACCCCTTCGTAAGCTTCATCAGGAGATTGGTATGTTGTGAAGCCAAAATGTCTAATTTTGTGAGAGTTCGTCACGCATGTGCTGTTTAGTAGCAATGCCCGCACGATTTCCCGACTATATCCCATCAAGCGGACGTACTAGTAGCATTGCAACTCCTGCCTGCCCTTACTTTACGCTTGTGGTCGAGTAGACACGGCTTTCTCACAACGCTTTCAAAACTGCAGTTGCCTACTCGTCTGTTTCACGTCCCTGTGAAATGACTTTTGCACAAATCCAAAAAATAGAGCAAAATCAGCGATAATAGTGATTGAGGTGAGCCGCCTGTTGGCTGCAGCCAGAGGAAGGAGGGGAGGGGCAACGGGGTGACGTAGGCGAGTCGAGCAGCCAATGGCGCTCGAGCAAGCGCCTCGAGACGGCGTATATAAGCAAAAATTTTTCGGCGCCGGCCATCACAAACCACAGTTGTTCACCATGGCTCGCACCAAGCAGACTGCTCGCAAGTCCACGGGAGGCAAGGCTCCTCGTAAGCAGCTGGCCACCAAGGCAGCACGCAAGTCTGCTCCTGCCACAGGGGGTGTGAAGAAGCCTCACCGTTACAGGCCCGGAACGGTCGCCCTGCGTGAGATCCGTCGTTACCAGAAGAGCACCGAGTTGCTCATCAGGAAACTTCCCTTCCAGCGTCTGGTGCGCGAGATTGCCCAGGACTTCAAGACCGATCTTCGCTTCCAGTCGTCTGCCGTCATGGCTTTACAGGAGGCATCCGAGGCTTACCTGGTCGGTCTCTTCGAGGACACTAACCTCTGTGCCATCCACGCCAAGCGTGTCACCATCATGCCAAAGGACATTCAGCTTGCTCGCCGTATCCGTGGAGAGCGTGCATAAGCTAAATCGACCACCCTAGTATACACCAAACTCGGCCCTTCTCAGGGCCAAAATATCCTTCTAAGGAGATTTCAGACATTCCTAGCATCAGTCATATGAATTAACCTTCATCTACACATATAATAAATAAATAAATAAATAAACAAATACACTAATTTAGGTGTCATACATACACGTGATATCAATAAATCAAGTCATTTGTAGTACAACCTGTTCTCTTACAAACAAAACGCCGTCGCTTTTCGCTCTTATGCACTGTCAAGGATCACCCCCCCCCCCCCCCCCCCCCCAAAATAAAAATTGTCATACTGTACTAGAAATAAAAGCAGCTTGTATAAGTGACATACTGTCCAGTCCTGTTTTATTCTGTTTTCGGTCCTCTGGCTTAATCTGTTAAGTTAGGAGATGACATTTTAAATTAACCGTTTTCTTGACATTTTCAAACCTAAGAGGGTGGCCTGCATAGTAATCCTAATGTGGAACATAACAATGAATCTCTAATCTCTAGAAAAAAGATACCGAGTGCTTATATGTGTTGAGAGAGAGAGAGGAGGAGAGAGAGAGAGAGAGAGAGAGAGAGAGAGAGAGAGAGGAGAGAGAGAGAGAGAGAGAGAGAGAGAGAGAGACAGACAGACAGACAGACAGACAGACAGACAGACAGACAGACAGACAGACAAGACAGACAGACAGACAGACAGACAGACAGACAGACAGACAGACAGAGACTGAGAGAGAGAAACACACACAGACAGTTTCATAAATATTCTCATTTTATAGCTATTTGCTTTCAGTGACAGAGGTTTTTGTTATAATAGTATTGGTGTCTAACACTCACAATCTCTTTAGAAATTAAAGTGTGGCTCCAATGGAGCCGAGTTTGTTGGTTTGAGGCCAAGCCACCACCACAGGGCAGTAAGTAAGCCGTTTACTTGGAGGAGGTGTACTTGGTGACGGCCTTAGTGCCCTCAGAGACGGCGTGCTTGGCCAGTTCTCCGGGCAACAGGAGCCTTACAGCCGTCTGGATCTCCCGACTGGTAATGGTGGAACGCTTGTTGTAGTGGGCCAGGCGAGAAGCCTCGGCGGCGATGCGCTCAAAGATGTCGTTCACGAACGAGTTCATGATCGACATGGCTTTGGAAGAGATACCAGTGTCGGGGTGGACCTGCTTCAGCACTTTGTAGATGTAGATGCTGTAGCTCTCCTTCCTCCTGCGCTTCTTTTTCTTATCGCCCTTGGCAATGGCCTTCTGGGCCTTTCCGGCCTTCTTGGCAGCCTTTCCAGATGCCTTGGGTGGCATGATGATGCTCGTGCTGGCTGGCGTTGCAGTACAATAATGAACTTTTGCGCGAGTCGAGCTTTCCTTTTATATCCCGCTCGCGACTCAGCTCAGAGCGGGTCGCGTGGCGGAGCGCGCTGATTGGTCAGTGGCGGACTCCCTTGATCCTGAGCGGGGTATATAACACGAAGCTCGATCTGCGGGCCGGCATTAAAACACCACAAACCCACAACAGCAGCAGCAATGTCAGGACGCGGCAAGGGAGGCAAAGTGAAGGGCAAGTCAAAGTCTCGCTCCAGCAGGGCCGGACTTCAGTTCCCCGTGGGCAGAATTCACCGTCTGCTGCGTAAGGGCAACTACGCCGAACGCGTCGGTGCTGGCGCTCCTGTCTACCTGGCAGCCGTCATGGAATACCTCGCTGCCGAAGTTCTCGAGCTCGCCGGTAACGCCGCACGTGACAACAAGAAGACCCGTATCATCCCACGTCACTTGCAGTTGGCCATCCGCAACGACGAAGAAC
This sequence comes from Procambarus clarkii, assembly GCF_040958095.1. NCBI lineage: Eukaryota > Metazoa > Arthropoda > Malacostraca > Decapoda > Cambaridae > Procambarus > Procambarus clarkii. The sequence continues at coordinate 204,507 of NW_027189300.1, read as the reverse complement.
TCAACAAACTTCTGTCTGGCGTAACCATTGCACAGGGAGGTGTTCTTCCAAACATTCAGGCAGTTCTTTTGCCAAAGAAGACAGAGAAGAAGTAAGCACTTCTGCCACCCACCGCGACAAATACCATAACCAGGCTCCATCCGGAGCCACACACACTTTAATAGAGAGATTCAAGTAGACAATCAACTTTCAAACATTAATAATAACATTTATATTGATTTCATTTGGAATGTGTACATAACAAACAAACAAAACAAAATTATAGGGGATATTCAGCATCACTTGGAATATTAACCAATCATATAAATCCAATATATATTTTATATTTTACTTTAAGCGAGGAATTCATATTCTATCCATTTTTAATCATACAAATGAACAAAAGCAATTCTTCACTAGACGTAATGAATGAATAAATGATCAAGGTTTTAATGTGTTTCATGAATATATATATATATATATATATATATATATATATATATATATATATATATATATATATATATATATATATATATATATATATATATATATATATATATATATATATATATATATTATACTTGTGAACCAGAATATGTTTGAGCAGCAGCGATCGTGCCTGCCATTGGCCGAAGTGCAACAATTCAAATAATTTAAAGGGCCTGCTCGGGTATATAAGAGAGGCTGGGAGACTGGGGCCGGTGGTGGGTGATGGGTGATGAGTGATGGTGTGTGTGGTGTGGTGTGGTGTGGTGTGGTGTTGTTAAGAGTTGATTTACGGCCAGCCAGCCAGCCAGCCAGCCAGCCAGCTGCAGCCAAGGCAGGGCAAGGCAAGGCAAGGCAAGGCAAGGCAAGGCAGGCAGGCAGGCAGGCAGGCAGGCAGGCAGGCAGGCAGGCAGGCAGCAGGCAGCCAGGCAGCCAGGCAGCCAGACAGGCAGGCAGGCAGGCAGGCAGGCAGGCAGGCAGGCAGGCAGGCAGGCAGGCAGGCAGGCAGGCAGCCAGGCAGGCAGGCAGGCAGGCAGGCAGGCAGGCAGGCAGGCAGGCAGGCACCAGGCAGCAGGCAGCCAGGCACAGGCAGGCAGGCAGGCAGCCAGCCAGCCAGCCAGCCAGCCAGCCAGCCAGCCAGCCAGCCAGCCAGCCAGCCAGCCAGCCAGCCACCCAGCCAGCCAGCCAGCCAGCCAGCCAGCCAGCCAGCCAGCCAGCCAGCCAGCCAGCCAGCCAGCCAGCCAGCCAGCCACCCAGCCAGCCAGCCAGCCAGCCAGCCAGCCAGCCAGCCAGCCAGCCAGCCAGCCAGCCAGCCAGCCAGCCAGCCAGCCAGCCACTCCCACTTTGTATTTATATGCATTCAATTTATATTCAAACATTATATATGTTAAGGGCCTTGTTTTAGTGTTTATTTTAAAAATGACAAACATCGAGTCATTTTACCAGTCCTTTAGCGTTAACGGTGATGCATTTTAAAACTGAACATAAATCGCCTTTTCTGGATATATCAAATATCGAATCCGCTTAATGTGCCTACAATTCAATCATTCAAAAAATACATAATTTACATCAAGCCTTTTCATAGAACAGACAATAAGATTTGTACATGCAAAATAAAAAAAAAAATCCTTTAAGTTATCAATACAATGTGAGAAAACTTTACTTTTATAACTAAAGTTGCACAATTATACCAACTCTATGGTGGCTGGGTTGTAAGGTGTGTGGCTGGTGTTTTGGAAGTCGCGAGTTCAAACGACCCAATGGGAATAATACTTTTTTTTTTTTGCCATACAATCTTCCTAATACTATTATGTAGGTTTGTGTGTGTGTTTTTTTATTCATTCTTTGGTTTTATAGATGACATACATATTGACTCCTTTTACCGGTCCTTAATTAGGCTCTGGGGAAGCAATGGTGGTGGTGGTGGTGGTGGTGGTGGTGCATTTAAAACTAAACCAAAAATCACCAGTTCTGGACGCGTCAAATATCATATCCGCTTAATGTGTCTACAACCTAATTACTTAAACTACACTATTTAATTCATTCATATCATGTGCATATTGGTCATTATGCTCATACAACCGACATCAAATTTATTTTCATTATTAGAATCATACATTTCATCAAGTAATACAGATACAAAGAGATTTTCTTTCTGAGAAGACCGTTAGTATTGGCTTGCAGGCAGGCAGGCAGGCAGGCAGCAGGCATTTGAGGGTTATTATTTCGCCTGTTGATTGGGGGAGGGTTGATGTGTTAGGGGGTTTTCGGTTAGATGTGGTGGTGGTGATTGGTGGTGGTGGTGATTGGTGGTGATTGGTGGTGATTGGTGGTGGTGGTGGTGGTAGTAGGTGGGAGTTGGGGGTGGGGGGGGTGGGGGGGGGGGGGGGGGGGGGGGGGGGGGAGGGAAGGGGAGGGGAATGATGGTCTGTGGATTCCTTCTCCGTACCCTTTACATATAAGCAAAAATATGCCTTCTTGTGGGTATAGAAACATTAACAAATTATATCAGTAACTGATATTAGCCTTTTAAACAGAAAAGATTTGTACATACAAATCTTTTTAATTATCATTTATTTGTGGAAATGGCATTTACGTCATTAAATTGATACCTCAGCATCAAGCTAGTGTCCTGCAGCAGTGGTCCAGTGGTAAAGTGTATATAAGTGATGCGTATTCTTGGAGTTGCGAGTTCAAACCCGGATTAAGCTATATATATAATATATATATATATACAACATGTTTTGTTTTGGTTGTTTGTTTTTGTATAAAGCCTCACACAATATCTATATTAAGCGAGTTTGTTTTAAACATGACATACATATTAATTCATTTTACCAGGCCTTATTCCACACAACTCCGTGAATTTCCCGTGGAGCCAGCCATTCAAACAAAAACAAACGAAACAAAACAAAACAAAACAAAAACATTATTGCCAACAGCATTTGGTGTTCCCAGGCGGTCACCCATCCAAGTACTAACCAAACCCAACGTTGCTTAACTTCGCTGATCGGACGAGAAGCGGTGTTCTCAACGTGGTGTGGCCGTTGGCATGAGACTGCCTACACATTGTGGCTAATAACCAACTCTTTTAAGTCATCGCGGCAGGATACGGACCTGCTTGTGGTGTCTTAATGGTAATTGTATCCTAACATATTTTTGTCTCCTTGGCATGGATATTTAACATCGTTTATTCAGTCTTGGGTTTATGTTCTTTCGCCATTTACAGACATTTTACATCTACCTACTTCCTCAGCCTGCCCTGCCAATTTCTAATGAATTTGTGGATTTTCTTTTGTAATACAAACATGTGTGTGCTCATCTGCTCTTCAGTTTTTATGATATTTGTCTCATCTGTCCTGCTTTATGATACTTTTACAAAGAACATGAACAAATGCTTCTATTTTAGAGAAGATATGGGATCCAGGTTTCGGAGCCGTAAAACCAACCGTCGTGATTGGTGGACGAGTTGCCAGGTTGCAGCTTCTGTACCGTGCCGGCACATAAATAGGTTCGGCTCAAGCGGCGGCAGCATCATTCCCCCGTGACTGTCTGAGCGTCTCTCATCACCTTGGTTGGTTCATCATCATCATGGTAGAAGCAAAGCCTACCAAGAAGGCTGCGGCTGCTGCTGCTGCTGTGGTGGCCACCACCAGGAAACCTCGCGTCCAGGTTGCTCACCCGAAAACTAGTCAAATGGTTCTAGCCGCGGTCGCAGCACTCAAAGACCGTAAGGGCTCGTCTCTACAAGCAATCAAGAAGTACGTTGTTGCCAACAACAAAGTCGAGGCTGCCAAGATCGCCATTTACATCCGAAGATTTCTCAAGAAAGCAGTGGCTGACGGCATTCTTGTTCAGACCAAGGGAAGTGGAGCTAGTGGATCATTCAAGCTGGCCGTAGCAGAGAAGAGGGCCGTTCTAACTCCCAAGAAGCCACCACAACCAAGAAACCATCTACAGCAGCAAAGAAGGCCGTGGTAACTCCCAAGAAAGCCGCCACAAGCAACAAACCACCTACAGCCTTGAAAAAGAAGCAGCAGCAGCAGCTTGTTGTTGGGAACAAAAAGCCCAAAATAAAGAGAGCTTCAAAATCTCCCAAACCACCCAAGGCAAAGAAAAAGCTGTCAAAAAAACAACAAAGGCAAAATAAACGACGACATGCAAGCAGCATGAATACACATGACAATAAACATCCAGGCCTCCCCCCCTCAGTGGAGGGGCCTCATATGATTCCAAAAAAGAGTTTAGTTTTGTAGACAAATAAATCATTACTTTTGGGGTAGATTTACTCTGTATATTATATATATATATATATATTATATATATATATTATATAATATATATATATATATATATATATATATATATATATATTTATATATATACATACATACTGGGTGAGGTGATATGGTACCAAAGTTTTTGGGTAAGGTGATTGACATTTACACAAGATAAAACACGAACCAATGGGAATAAAAACATAAGAATGGAAGTAACTGCAGAAGGCCTATATTGGCCCATAACACAAGCACTTCCTCTTGATGCTTCTATATTGGTTCAGAGTCTTGAAGCTATAATATATATATATATATATATATATATATATATATATATATATATATATATAATATATCTATAATAATATATATATATATATATACACACAAAACTAAATAGTCTTGTTAGACAAATTGCCCCTATTAGAGGCAAGTTGACTAACAAGCCGAATGACTGGCAATTGTTTTTGAATTTGAGTTAAATCTAACATAGAAATGTAATCAAACCTAACCTACCTATGCTAACCCAAGCTAAGCTAACCTAACCTAACCTAAGCTAACCCAAGCTAAGCTAAGCTAACCTAACCTAACCTAACCTAACCTAACCTAAGCTAATCTAACCTAACCTAACCCAGCAATTCATGATCTTAATATAATACTGTTAATTGGATAAACCAATTTGGAAAAGAAATGTTCGAAAATAACAAAATTAACTGTGCTTGTTAGGAAAATTGGGCCTTGCATACTTGTCCCAATAGTGTGGTTCTCGCTTTTAGGTACGACATAAACGTATACCTAAGTTGAGAGAGAAAAAGATTCTCACTCAAACATGCATATCGATTGCCAGTCCTGAATTCTGGGTAAATATTCGTGTCCTCCCTTTTCATTTACCATCATTTGGATACTATCAAAACAGCTCTGAGAAGGATAAAATGAATAAAACGGGTAGCTCCCTCATGTAAAAGGAAGAGTTGGGAAAGATCTCTCTCTCTCTCTCTCTCCCCCTCACACCCACCCCCCCCCCCCACCATGATCCTGCTCTGCTAGTATATAACGTAAACAAACCTTCCCCCCCCCCCCCCCCCCAATCAGAGTCCCTTTAAGCATGCGAGGATAAAAAATAGATTTCATAAGACCCAATGTGCTAGCTGATATCAAAAACAATTTTGTTATCGTCTATTAAGCCCTTCAGTAAAAAAGTATAGGGACCTAATTAGGTCCCGTTTTGAGTGGTGGTGGGTGGAATCGATGGATTAGCCAAGCTCTTATCCGCCGAATCCGTAGAGGGTACGACCCTGGCGCTTCAGAGCGTACACCCACGTCCATGGGCAGTGACGGTCTTCCTCTTGGCGTGTTCCGTGTAGGTTAGCATCACGGATGACGTTCTCGAGGAACACCTCAGGACGCCACGGGTCTCTTCGTAGATGAGACCCGAAATACGCTTGACGCCGCCGCCACGACGAGCTAAGCGACGAATAGCGGGCTTGGTGATGCCTGGATGTTGTCACGTAGCACCTTACGATGACGCTTGGCGCCACCCTTTCCGAGTCCCTTGCCTCCCTTGCCGCGTCCAGTCATGGTGTTGTAGTTGTGTGAATCGAATTGATCGAATGCCATTCATTCATTTCATTCATTTAAATATAGGTCAAGATACCCTTATGGGTGAGCGTGGAAGTGGGATAGGGGAAGAATTAGTGGGGGTGAGAGGAAGGGTTTTCAGTATGAGGTAAAGTGCCAGGGCTAGACCCAGCTGCATGGCATTGAAAATCGTTATGACCAGACTAGGCAGTGAAGGCAAGGAATCGGATCTGTGACAACATTTCGTCTTTTCTGAGCACCCACGGAGACAGCAGTCCCTCAGCTGGGTGTGCCCTGGAGGCTCACACCAGATGTGGTCTTTGATCTGTTAATCAGCATCGCGGCCCACCCAAGGCACCAGAAACGGGAGCTAGTTGGTCCCCCCCTAAAGAGGGGGGAGAAGAGTTTAGGAGTTATAGTTGGAAGTTTGGTGATTTGAGTAGTGATATTTAGGAGAGGGGTTATGTAAAGGACGGAGCAGGAGGTGGATCGTCGATCAGGTTAAAAGGTTGTGCGTATGTCTGGGTCTGCTTAGGACGTTTCTGAGGAACGTGTCGTAGTTTGTCATGATAGGTGAGAATTCTGTCAATCTGTTTCTTCCCCATAGTATCCCAGGTTATGTTCAGAGGTGGGATGTTCGCCCTCTCATGCAGGGCCTCACTGGTGGTGAAGTCCTGCCAATGGGTATCGAACACCCATCTCAGAGCCCTGTTCTGGGTACGCTGGAGTTTCTTCCTATTTTTTGGTGCTGCAAGTGTGATGGGATCGGTGCATATGTTAGGAGTGGGAGAATAAGTGTTTTGTATAAGTAGAGCTTGGTGGCTTGGGAGGCATGTTTAAGTGGGTAGAGTTTTGATAGGGCGTTTGAGGCTATAGCTTTCTTGGGTGTTATGTGGTGTGAAAGCGAAGGTTAAAGTCTAGTGTGAGTCCAAGTACTGTGGTTTTGTTGACTCTTGGGATCTGGGTTGCATCTGGTGATTGAGAGTAGAGTTTTACTGGGTCAGGGTTTCGTCGTTTGTTGTAGAAAAAGTATGTTATTTTTGACTTGTTGGGGTTTGTTTTTATTCGCCAGTCGTGTTCCCAGAGGGGACTTTGTCCTATTTCTTGTTGTGCTTTCCGTGTGAGGGCGTTAATCGAATAGTCTGTGATCAGTTGGGTTACGTCGTCAGCGTAGCAAAGGGTCATTGATGTCCAGTATACTGGGTCAGGGATGTCGTTTATATAGAGTATGTATAAGGTTGGTGAAAGAACTGAGCCCTGAGGGACACCTGCATTTAGGTTGAAATAACCCGACAGCTTGCTGAGGAACTTGATCTGCATCTTTCTATTTGTTAGAAAGCTGCAAAGTAGCCTCTGCATGTTATCAGATAGTTGAAACAGAGTGCAGAGTTTTAACGCAGGCCGTCGTGCCATACGGTGTCAAAAGCTTTTTCGACGTCCTTTGCAATGAGGGCCGTCTTGGCCCTTTGGTGTTTATTTATGGAGAGGTAGTTTGTTTTATGTTCAGTGCGTCTTGTGTTGAGCGGTGTTGTCTGAAGCCAAATTGTTTGTCTGTCAATATGTTTTTGTGTTCTAGGTGATTCCTGAGTTTTATGATTAATGAGTTTTTCGTATACTTTTCCTAATGTCTCTAGTAAGCTGATCGGTCTGTAGTTCTTAGGGTCTGTCGGGGATTTTTGGGGTTTTGGAATGAGGATTGCTGTGGCTTCTTTTAATGGGCTTGGGAAATATCCTGATGCTAGTGAGGCGTTTGTAGACGTCTGTGAGTGCAAAGATTAGGGGGTCTGGAAGTTGCTTGAGGAGAGCTTGGCCAATGCCAGAGGCTCCTGGGGCTTTACGTCTGGTGTTTCTTGAGCATGAGTTTTACTTCTTCAGGTAGTATTGATTCTGTGAGGTCACTTTCTAAGTCGTCTAGTGTCGTGAGGTCAATGGTAGGGTAGTGTTGATGGCATGAGGGTTGTGTCGTATCCATGTTTTACTCTGTTTATGTTTTGTATTGCTGTTGGTTGTGGGGGTGGGGATTTGAAGATGTCCTGCCAGTGTTGTTTGAATATGCCTATTACTTCTGAGGGATCGGTGTAGTTTTGATTGTTGTGAGTGATGTATGTAAAGGCAGAAGAGGAGAGTTTCCTCTGATCCTCTTTATGAAGTTCCAGAATTGTTGTGGAGTTGTTTTCCTTTGTATTTCAGCTTTATGTATGAGTTTCTCCAAGTTGTTAGCATGGTCTTGGTCAAGGCTGTTGAGTATGTGGTTTTTGAGTATAGTGAGGTCTGTGTTTTACTTGATTGTATCTGTGAAGGTTGTGGGTGAATCTGTTGTGATAGCAGGAGAGTAGCCTTTTTGTTCTGATCGAAGGAAAAAAGGAGTATCTAGTTTTGTGGGTTGTTTTTTGGGAATGGTAGCATCAGCTGCTTGTATGATGTTATTCTGGATGGTGAGGACTTGGGAATCTATGTCTGTGTGTGGTTTGTCTTGGAAGTTGTAGGGCTGTGTGCTGGCAGTTAGGTGTTGTTTGAAGGCTTCCCAGTCTGCATTTTTGATAGTCATATTGTGGGGTGGCTGGGATGAGTATGGGGTTGCTGGAGAGTGTGAGTGATATGGGTATGTGATCTGAGCCAGTGAGGGGTCCGGGTGTGATGTAGTGTTGTAGTGAGTGCCTGCTCTGTTGGTGAGGATTAGATCTGGTCTCCCAGTTCCATTGTGTGTGTAGGTTGTTTGGAAGTCAGGGCCAAGGAAGGTGAGGTTGTTTGTTTTGGTGGAGTTGGTGTAGTTGTTGACCGTGCATGTTTGTTGGCGATGGTTGAATGTTTGTGTTTTGCATTTAGGTCTGCTAGGAGGAAGACTGGTATGTGTGTGTGGTTGAAGAGAGTGTTTAGGTCCTGGAGGGGGAGACCCAAGTTTGGACGAATGTATGTGGTACCAATGATCATCTGCCCGTGTTGAGTGTGATGCGGACTGCTAGGAAGTGTTTGTGTTGCCAGTTGGTAGTGAGGAGGTCATGTTTATAGGTGTTCTTTATTAGAAATAGCAACCCCTTCGTAAGCTTCATCAGGAGATTGGTATGTTGTGAAGCCAAAATGTCTAATTTTGTGAGAGTTTCGTCACGCATGTGCTGTTTTTATAGCAATGCCCGCACGATTTCCCGACTATATCCCATCAAGCGGACGTACTAGTAGCATTGCAACTCCTGCCTGCCCTTACTTTACGCTTGTGGTCGAGTAGAACCGGCTTTTCTCACACGCTTTCAAACTGCAGTTGCCTACTCGTCTGTTTCACGTCCCTGTGAAATGACTTTTTGCACAAATCCAAAAATAGAGCAAAATCAGCGATAATAGTGATTGAGGTGACCGCCTGTTGGCTGCAGCCAGAGGAAGGAGGGAGGGGCAACGGGGTGACGTAGGCGAGTCGAGCAGCCAATGGCGCTCGAGCAAGCGCCTCGAGACGGCGTATATAAGCAAAAATTTTTCGGCGCCGGCCATCACAAACCACAGTTGTTCACCATGGCTCGCACCAAGCAGACTGCTCGCAAGTCCACGGGAGGCAAGGCTCCTCGTAAGCAGCTGGCCACCAAGGCAGCACGCAAGTCTGCTCCTGCCACAGGGGGTGTGAAGAAGCCTCACCGTTACAGGCCCGGAACGGTCGCCCTGCGTGAGATCCGTCGTTACCAGAAGAGCACCGAGTTGCTCATCAGGAAACTTCCCTTCCAGCGTCTGGTGCGCGAGATTGCCCAGGACTTCAAGACCGATCTCTTCGCTTCCAGTCGTCTGCCGTCATGGCTTTACAGGAGGCATCCGAGGCTACCTGGTCGGTCTTTCGAGGACACTAACCTCTGTGCCATCCACGCCAAGCGTGGTCACCATCATGCCAAAGGACATTCAGCTTGCTCGCCGTATCCGTGGAGAGCGTGCATAAGCTAAATCGACCACCCTAGTATACACCAAACTCGGCCCTTCTCAGGGCCAAAATATCCTTCTAAGGAGATTTCAGACATTCCTAGCATCAGTCATATGAATTAACCTTCATCTACACATATAATAAATAAATAAATAAATAAACAAATACACTAATTTAGGTGTCATACATACACGTGATATCAATATCAAGTCATTTGTAGTACAACCTGTTCTCTTACAAACAAAACGCCGTCGCTTTTCGCTCTTATGCACTGTCAAGGATCACACCCCCCCCCCCACCCCCCCCCAAAATAAAATTGTCATACTGTACTAGAAATAAAAGCAGCTTGTATAAGTTGACATACTGTCCAGTCCCCTGTTTTTTTCTGTTTTCGGTCCTCTGGCTTAATCTGTTAAGTTAGGAGATGACATTTTAAATTAACCGTTTTTCTTGACATTTTCAAACCTAAGAGGGTGGCCTGCATAGTAATCCTAATGTGGAACATAACATGAATCTCTAATCTCTAGAAAAAAGATACCGAGTGCTTATATGTGTTGAGAGAGAGAGAGAGAGAGAGAGAGAGAGAGAGAGAGAGAGAGAGAGAGAAGAGAGAGAGAGAGATAGAGAGAGAGAGAAGAGAGAGAGAGACAGACAGACAGACAGACAGACAGACAGACAGACAGACAGACAGACAGACAAGACAGACAGACAGACAGACAGACAACAGACAGACAGACAGACAGAGACTGAGAGAGAGAAACACACACAGACAGTTTTCATAAAATATTTCTCATTTATATAGCTATTTGCTTTCAGTGACAGAGGTTTTTTTGTTATAATTAGTATTGGTGTCTAACACTCACAATCTCTTTAGAAATTAAGTGTGGCTCCAATGGAGCCGAGTTTGTTGTTGTTTGAGGCCAAGCCACCACCACAGGCATTAGTGTAAGCCGTTTTACTTGGAGGAGGTGTACTTGGTGACGGCCTTAGTGCCCTCAGAGACGGCGTGCTTGGCCAGTTTCTCCGGCAACAGGAGCCTTACAGCCGTCTGGATCTCCCGACTGGTAATGTGGAACGCTTGTTGTAGTGGCCAGGCGAGAAGCCTCGGCGGCGATTCGCTCAAAGATGTCGTTCACGAACGAGTTCATGATCGACATGGCTTTGGAAGAGATACCAGTGTCGGGGTGGACCTGCTTCAGCACTTTGTAGATGTAGATGCTGTAGCTCTCCTTCCTCCTGCGCTTCTTTTTCTTATCGCCCTTGGCAATGGCCTTCTGGGCCTTTCCGGCCTTCTTGGCAGCCTTTCCAGATGCCTTGGTGTGGCATGATGATGCTCGTGCTGGCTGGCGTTGCAGTACATAATGAACTTTTGCGCGAGTCGAGCTTTCCTTTTATATCCCGCTCGCGACTCAGCTCAGAGCGGGTCGCGTGGCGCGCGCTGATTGGTCAGTGGCGGACTCCCTTGATCCTGAGCGGGGTATATTACACGAAGCTCGATCTGCGGGCCGGCATTAAACACCAACAAACCCACAACAGCAGCAGCAATGTCAGGACGCGGCAAGGGAGGCAAAGTGAAGGGCAAGTCAAAGTCCTCGCTCCAGCAGGGCCGGACTTCAGTTCCCCGTGGGCAGAATTCACCGTCTGCTGCGTAAGGGCAACTACGCCGACGCGTCGGTGCTGGCGCTCCTGTCTACCTGGCAGCCGTCCATGGAATACCTCGCTGCCGAAGTTCTCGAGCTCGCCGGTAACGCCGCACGTGACAACAAGAAGACCCGTATCATCCCACGTCACTTGCAGTTGGCCATCCGCAACGACGAAGACTCAACAAACTTCTGTCTGGCGTAACCATTGCACAGGGAGGTGTTCTTCCAAACATTCAGGCAGTTCTTTTGCCAAAGAAGACAGAGAAGAAGTTAGCACTTCTGCCACCCACCGCGACAAATACCATAACCAGGCTCCATCCGGGCCACACACACTTTAATAGAGAGATTCAAGTAGACAATCAACTTTCAAACATTAATAATAACATTTATATTGATTTCATTTGGAATGTGACTACAACAAACAACACAAAATTATAGGGGATATTCAGCATCACTTGGAATATTAACCAATCATATAAATCAATATATTTTATATTTTACTTTAAGCGAGGAATTCATATTCTATCCATTTTTTAATCATACAATGAACAAAAGCATTCTTCACTAGACTTAATGAATGAATAAATGATCAAGGTTTTAATGTGTTTTCATGAATATATATATATATATATATATATTATATCTTATATATAATATATATATTTATATATATATTATATATAATATATATATATATATTAACTTGTGAACCAGAATATGTTTGAGCAGCAGCGATCGTGCCTGCCAT